>NW_027325979.1:0-300000 GCF_048594095.1 Paramormyrops kingsleyae
CATGTTGTCACTGGGCTGAAGAACAAGAATCAGCTCGCGGGACACGCCCTTCTCTGACATCACTGGCTTCTCGGGGTCCCGGATGGCTTTACCATCCTGACAGATTGACAATGAGATTATTATGGTACCTCTATAAGATCTGGTGTAAGACTTCCAGCATTTGTAAACTAAGACTAGAGTTTATCCTCCTGAGACCCAAGGAAAAAAGTGTCCTTCAGTTTTAGGTTAATTGTGATTTTCTATGTCTTTGGAGGAAATAAGACATCTTTTTCAAATTTATTTTTATTTTTAATTTCACAGCATGTCCTCTTTAGTATACAAAAGGAATAAATTTGTTTCCTTACATTAGTGAAAAGATATATGCAAAAACAAAATGTCCACTGCAATGGACATAAATGAATGGCTGGGGTCTCAGGAGGTTATTCAAATAAATCAGAAATAGCATTCCAAACTAAAGGTAGCATAATCCATGCAAATTTTTACCAGTGCTAAGTCTCTTTCAAAATGCAATCCAAACACTCAAGCATGAATGTTGAAATAAATTCACAGATGCAAAATCCTCAATTCACAACAGGCAGTTTGGCAATGTTCAATGTTTACTCTCGAACCTTGAGCCAAGTCAAGCGGCCAGGGGGGTTTCCACCAGTGGAAAAACACATGAATCTGACTGTAGTCCTTGAGTGCAGAGGGACTCCATCAGGAGGACCTTCAATCCAAACCTTCTGAGGAGGGTCTGAGAGATACATAGCAAAGACTCAGAGCAAAAGGTCACCAACACAGACAAAATGGAACATGAAAGAGGATGTAAAAAGATAAAAAGAGAATTAGGGACTAGGGGTGGTGGAGAGGGAAGTGAAAGGAAAATTTTAAGAACTAAAGCAGGAACTAAAAAACAGAAAACAGGTATAAAATGAGATTAACAGAGACAAATGCAAAAAACTTATAATACACATCTGAATATTGAACAGTTCAACTGGAAAATTCTGTTGAGCTATGATTATTGGCTATAGGATGTGCCTACAGATTTCTGTTATTCATAGCTAAGCATTGAATAAACACGAATTTAAGAAAATGTGTAAATTTCAGATCACAAAGATGAGAATACACATGTGGAATTACTTCCATTGTTTTGTATGTATAATAAATCCATCTGCCCATCTACTGTAACTGCTTATCCAATTCAGCATCAGTGTGAGCCTGGACCTCCTCTCAGGAAGCACAGGGTTCCATGTAGGAGCTATCGACTCTTCTCAATGTAACATATTTGACTTTTATAATGTGATGAATCATAGTTTCCCATTTATCATGGACTGCTGGTACATTCATTGCATGCACTTGTTTGCCTATGGGAAGATGAGAGTCCCAGGCTTACAGAACACTTGCAGGGGGGTGGAAAGTATTTTGGAGTAGCGGGTCCCTCTGTTGAAGGCTTCACAGGTAAGCGGCAGCCCGTTTTCCTCTTGGGAGACCGTGTGGGTCAGGTTGGACATGGTCACCATGCCCCCATTACTTCCCTTGAATTGGGACACCAGGTAAGGAAGCTTTAGGCCTGACTACTGGGTTAGCATGTTACCTAAACACAGCACCACCTACTGGTGTGGAAAAGCACCTGCCACAGTAATCGAACAAATAAAGCTTTATGGAAGATATCTATATCTTTTTAAACTGTAATCATCTTATTTTTAGAGTACATTAAGGTGTGGGACACAGAATGTTGCCTCATATCTCAGAGACTGACATTGTGTTGTTCTATGAAAGTATTTGCAGGTATTCTAAAATAACTTTCCTTTTTGTGTAAAAATAAATGACATACAGTTAAATTGTTTGTGCAAATTAGTTTACATCATGGGCACTAAAAGATATATATATTTTTATTTTATTTTATTTTTTTACCACACCCCACTCCCTGTCCCTCTATGGACTGTACATGCAGCTATCTGAGTAGAAAGAGTGTTTTGATCTTGTTAAGGATCGTTGTATAGTGTAGACAAAAACAGCTCACCTCAGTGTACGTGACCACAGTCTGATTGAGCTCGCGAAAGCCCAGCCACCAGCGGATATTAACTGCCGGGTTACTGGACGTTGTGTAGCAGGACAAGGTCACTGTTTTGCCAGCTATTGCCTTGGAAGATCCCAGTACCTTCACCTCTGCTGGCTCAACTGTGAGCAGAAGGAGAGGAGAAGCCAAAGTGTGCGGTTAGAGTGCCTTAGAGGTAAAGACATGCACATTGGGTAACTTAGTGTTCCCCAAACACACTATATCACAATGGCACAAGCAGAGTATCTGTTGTACACAAAACCAAATTCAGATGCTCCTCCACTTACGAACTTTCGACTTACGAACTTTCAGACATACAAACGAAGATGACTGTAAGTCCAAATTATGTTCATTGAGCTCTCGTTTCCTGTCCGCAACATCAATTTTTTTTTTCTGTGTGCCAATTCCACTTAGTACAACTTCTGGCCGATACTCCCGCCACGCAGCATCCTAGTTATTTGTACTTGCATATACCTTTAAAACGACTTACGAACATTTCAAATTACGAACGGCCGTTTGGAACGTATCTCATTCGTAAGTGGAGGAGCGTCTGTACACACACACACACACATATATATATATATATATACACACACACAGTGGTACCTCGGTTCTCGAACTTACTAGAACTCGAATTTCTTGAAAGTCGAACAAACCAGTTTGACCTAGAACTCGGTCTGAATATCAGAAGTCGAACTGTGAATGCTGACCTAATATAAATTGTACGCGCAAGGAAATAAGTCATACTACAATGCAATTCTTACTTGAATGCCTTCTTCACAGACTGGGCGATTAACCGAATAAAGCAGCGCAACATTACAGTAACTAACAATAAATAAACCACTAACTTACGTGTACTATTAGAGCATTTATGTCATTTATTTAAACTTTATTTTACCAGGTAAATTAACTGAAAACCAGTTCTCACTGCTTTACGTGATATTCGGGAGAAATAGCAGATTACGCATTGGAAATGCCTGGGATACAAAGTAAACTCTTCAGCCAATAAGGGCAAAGGTGTGTCGTCACGGAGGCAGTTCCAGTTTGTGCAGCCGGGTGAGAGGTCGCAATGCCTCGAACCGTAATGCATTGCGTCAGGATCAGAATGCGTTGCTTTAAGTCAGCGCTGTAAGCAAGTCGAACACACCCAATGACCGGACTGGGCAAACTGAAACGCGGACTTAATACAGAGGACTAATGACAACAACCAGAAACATCACACGGGGATTCCACACGAGGTTAACGAGGGGGCGTGGCACACGGAAAGAACAGACGATCGGGGCAGGACAGGGGTAATGTTGGGATAAGATCTTTATCGTTTTGGAAGCCATTAAGAAAAAAATGCTCTTCTTGTTTTATCCTGTTCATTTTGTGTTTAAATGCTAAAAAAAAAAAAAAAAAAAAAACATATTTAGGTGTAATTTTGGGGGACCGGGAACCAATTAATTGGTTTTCCATTGTTTCTTATGGGAAAAATTCGATCAAAACTCAAACTTTTTAGTTTGAGAACCGAGGTACCACTCTGTGTGTGTGTGTGTGTGTGTGTGTGTGTGCGTGTGTGTGTGTGTGTGTGTGTGTGAATATATATATATATATAGACATATGTGTAGACCCTAGGAAAAAAGTGGCCATGCAATGCATTAACCATGCAACCATGTATGGTTCCAATAGGAGAAGGTAGGCAGTGGACTCACACAGGACAATAAGTCTGCGGAGCAGCACAAAAGGCTGTGGGGACACCTGGTTGACACTCTCACAGCTGAGCTCGGCGTGGTTATCCTCCGGTTTCACCTGCAGCGTTAGGATGCTGCTAGCCTTGCGAGAGAACGTGTCGACTTCCCAGCTGGTGGATAATACTTCCCCATTCTGGGTGGGGATGATTGAGGGTCAGTATTGGGAGGAACACAAAGCCAGAGAGAAAGAGTGAGGAGCAAAGTTCACGACTGTAACTTCAGACAAAACTGCAAATCTCATCTCAGTTCATTTAATCTGACCCGTAAGTGGTAGTGCATTTAGAAAGAAAGACGCTATCCCAAAAAACACTGCTAGTTACACTGTGGCCAGTTTGGATAGGTTTTGGATAGGTCTTGGATAGGTTTTGGATATATTTGGCACAAGTCATGTGAATAAAATATAGATTTTCCTCCAGATGTGTGGTGATGTTGTGTGACAAAATGTTTCTTATGACCCATAAGTGGTAATGCATTTAGAAAGAAAGACGCTATCCCAAAAAACACTGCTTGTTACACTGTGGCCATTTTGGATTGGCTTCAGATAGGTTTTGGATATGAAAGGCTCCCAGTCGCACCATTTGTTCTTTCCTCTGTAAAACCTGTTCGGCTACATCAAATGACATGAAATTGGGCACACATGTAGAAAACAAGTTAGGGAACCACATATTGAAAATTGGACTTAATCCATCATGTACTTCTTTAAAATATTTGCAAAAATCCAAGACACAAAGACAGATTTTTGTATTTTTCCAGCTGTTTTTGTTATATTCGAATCTCCATAAATTATACACAGTTATTCATTTTGGTTATTGAGCTTCCAATAATCGATTGTAAAGGGGTCAGCTTTGATTTTAGGTATCAGGCATGTGTCTGTGACTTTTACATCTGAAGTTATAAGGTAATTATTCCAAAGAGGGAAGGAATGCCCCCTGCAATGGGTCACTCCAAAGAGTTAATAACCTATGCCTTTCTGAATCTTGATATACTGAACTAATCTCCAGAGGTAACTAAATGTCTTCAAAATCCTAATCCTGCTCAAATACTATCATTGTTATTGAAACATTACCAGCAGCCTAACGCCTGTGAACCATGAAAGAGATGCTTCACCGCATGACAATTCATGCCCTCAGACAATTCGACAAGTCATGGCACGCTCCTTCTTGCTGACCTTCGTCCAGTGCAGCATGGCTAGTGGGTTTCCTCCATGGGAAATGCACACCAGTTTAAGACTGGTCCCAGCTGGCACTGTTTCTGTGTCCAGTCCCTCTAACACTGGAGGCTGAGGGGGGACTGAGAGGCAGATGAAAATTACAGGAAAAACAGAATGAAAAACCAACATGAATAGTCCTGAACATAACTTAATATGTCAGGATGCCATCACTAAATTGCATACATTTAATATGACTCTTGGCAAGCTTTTAATTGAAACACCAAGAGACTCGCCCCCTGCCTGAAGCCCCATATGAACAAATGACAAATATCTGAAGAATAATGCAAGACAAATCCCAGCCAATGAATAAAATATGTACAATAAAACACTTTACAGTGTGGTGGCTATTTTATTGCTGCAATCAGTCAAGGAGGCATCACAATACTGAGGCCAGTGTAACAGACTAGAAAGGCATCAGATGTTATACTCAGCATGCCAGATTAAGAGGATTGCTAAGTGCCCCAGTCCTGCTCTAGGCATGCAAGAAGAGGTGGAGTGAGAGAAAATCCTTACAGTATACATTCATGATGATGGAGGTCTCCAGGGAATGTGATAAGACGGGATGCTTCACTCGACACACCACCTGCCGTCCGTTGTCTGAGCTCTGGGCAACAAACCTGGAAGCAGGATCCTTAGTCAAACCAGCCTCATTTAATAGCCTTAAAGAGCCTTGCCACAGGTCATCTCCATTGCTCACAACATTTCACTATAAAGTTGATAAAGGCTAGATATTTTACCATGAGGATATTTTGCTATCCCTCATGGTGAAAGGTTATATCCTAAGCAGGGCCAGCCTGCTCAATCGGTGACAGGGGCAATCGCTTAGGGGTGCCATGTGATTAAAGGGAGCAAAAGAGTGAGTGAAAAAAATCAGAAAAATTGCCGGTAGTTACATTCCATGACATTGCGGTTATTTACACTAGTTTTAATTTTTCACTGCTTTTCTTGTGAAACAGATGCTAGCTAGCTAGCTAGGAGCTAGATACCCTGTGCTACTGAAATATTTTAAATATAAATTAGCAGAATCTCGCCTAGGGCGCCAGAACACCCAGGGCCGGCCCTGTTCCCAAGCATGTATCAATAAAGGTCTGATAAGAAAGTACATCTTAGATTTGGTTATTATATCACTATCCACCCTTCTTCCATAACCAATTAAATGCAGAGTCATGGTGAGTGTAGGGCCTATCCCAGCAAGGTCAGAGCACTGGGTGTGGGACTTCCTGGATGCCCATCCATCACAGGGCACACAGTTACACACACCACAACACTATGAACAAGTGAGACTGGGGCAGGAAAACCACAGCGGTATGATTCAAACCCCAATAAGAACATAAGAACATAAGAAATTTACAAACGAGAGGAAGCCATTCGGCCCATCAAGCTTGTTTGGGGAGAACTTAACTAATAGCTCAGAGTTGTTAAAATCTTATCTAGCTCTGATTTAAAGGAACCCAGGGTTTTAGCTTCCACTACACTAGCAGGAAGACTATTCCATACTCTAACTACACGCTGTGTAAAGAAGTGCTTCCTCAAATTTGTTTTAAAATGTTCTCCCGCTAATTTCCACTTATGGCCACGAGTTCTAGTATTTAGACTAATATTGAAATAGTCATTTGGCTGAACAGCATCCAGACCCGTTAGAATCTTATAGACCTGAATCATATCCCCCCTTAGTCTCCTTTGCTCAAGGCTAAACAGATTCAGTTCCGCTAACCTCTCCTCATAAGACATTCCTCTAAGACCAGGAATCATTCTCGTAGCTCTTCGTTGCACCTTTTCCAAGGCAGCAATGTCCTTCTTGAGGTATGGTGACCAAACCTGCACACAGTATTCTAGGTGGGGTCTTACCAAGGAATTATATAAGTGTAACATCACCTCCCTTGACTTAAACTCCACACATCTAGAGATATAACCCAACATTCTGTTCGCCTTTTTTATTGCTTCCCCACACTGGCGAGAGGGGGACATGGAAGCATCAACATACATACCGAGATCTTTCTCGTAATCAGCTACCTTTATTTCAGTGGAACCCATAAAATATCTGTACTTTATATTTCTGCTCCCTGCATGGATTACCTTGCATTTATCTGTGTTAAATTTCATCTGCCATGTATCAGCCCATTCGCTAATTAAATCCAGATCCCGTTGAAGCCTCTCTGCTGCTAGATCAGTATCTGCTACACCGCCCACCTTGGTGTCGTCTGCAAATTTAACCAGTTTACTGTATGTATTTGTGTCAATATCATTAATGTAAATTAGGAACAACAGAGGTCCTAAAATTGAACCCTGCGGTACCCCACTATGAACGGAGGCCCACTGTGACATTGTGCCTCTAATAACTACTCGATACTTCAATCCATTATGTCACCTACTGAAATGTGATCTTCAGTAAAATTGAATTAATTAAATTATTTGAATAAAAAAATTAGCAATTAATCAATTAAATGGGTAATTTTAATTGACATTTAAGGGGGCCCTATTATGCTTTTCTGTTTTTTCCCTTTCCTTTAGTGTGTTATATAACCTATATAGCCTTATGTGCATGTACATGATCTACAAAGTCTTAAAGCCCAAAGTAATCACCAAAGGGTGTACCTCTCACCACAGAAACCACTCTTCTCTAATCTGCTTGAAACGCCTCGTTAGAATTCCAGCCCTTACTTACGTGACACGGTGAGGAAAAATCATATCATAATCCTTATTGGCTGCCTATCTGTAAGCTTGGCACACTCTCAGAAACCTACAGCCTGCTAAGCAACTTTTCCCAACAAGGGCGGAACATTTAGGGCAAGCTAACCAATCAAACAAGCTGATCAATCAGAGCACAATGGGCTCATTAGGGGTGGGGCTTAAAGCTCTACCAGAGTGTTTCAGACAGAGTTATAGACAGAGTGAATAGAGATGTACAGTATAAGAAAAATGATGTGTTTTTGGAACATCAAAGCATGTAAATCTATTGTAGTAGACCCTAAAAATAAAAATATGAACAGAGAAAATGAGGATAATAAGGCCTCTTTAATAATAAATTGATTAAATTAATTATCGACCTATTTCATAAGCTCCACTTACGAAGACAAGTCAGACATCATAAAATACATGGAATTCAGCTTTAATTTTCCCTTGTAGATTCACTCTAAGTCAGTTATTTTATTCTAGCTTATGCAAGCTCTGAAAAATTTCCTCCTGCACTTTAATGCACTTTGCCTTGGTGTTACAAACTGCTAACTGTGCATGACTTAAGGGAAAAGCATCTTGAATATACCCTGCTAAATTTCCACAAAAATATGCAGTTAGGAAGCTGTAGCATGAAGCAATGAAACGCCCACACACTTCACCATGGCCTCTGTATTCTCCAACTTATTCTCTGAGCCAGACATGGTGACAGAATCTGCTCCAGTCATCTCCACTCCATCTGCTTGGAGAGACACAGAAAGAAAAATGACATGTACTACATATACTCCTCTATGCTAATTTTTCCAAGAATTAATAATATTGCGTTAACCTCTTACTTTGAATGGATCATTCATTTATTTGAAATTTGGATACCTGCTTAAGCAAAGTAATGTTGCTTTAATCTTTGAAAATTAAATGAAAATGAAAACAAATGGCACTGGAAGACATCAGAGACTAGAACAGTGTGTAATGTTTGGAAAAGACTATTTTGTAAACGTTCAGCAATGCCATTAAAATTAGCTCACTTTCGCTAATCTGAAACCATGATGTCGTTACATCCATGACAGAAACAGTGTAAGAATATAAAACAGTGGAATATATGGGATTACGGTTGAGTGGGACAGGCACGTACCCTTGAACAGGGTGACATCAGCAGCTGGCTTGGCATCCTTGGCAGTGCAGGTAACAATATACTCCTGTCCTGCTATCCAAGGTTCCTCTGTGTTAACCTCAATGATGAGCTTGGATGGGGGAACTGTAGTAAGGTACAAAACTCAGCTTAAGATAGATCTCTCAAATTTCTGTAAACAAGGCCTCTTATTGCATGGCCAAAGGCAAGATCCCTAGTAAGGTGCAGCGATGGCCACCAGAGGGGGCCCGTAAGCACCGTTGTAATAATCGAATGAAGTATTCGCGTGTGTTCCAGAGTACTACATACAGTTAATTCTAACACGTCGTGGGGATTAGGGGTGCAGGCTATCTGGAAAAACTTCTAAAAATGTTTTGTTCCCCTTGGTGAGCGAGGCGAAGCACATCAACATTAACAAAACACAAACGTCAAGACAAAAGCATTAACAAATTTCATTTTTAATGTTTAGTGCTTTCTTAATGTATTGCGGTTTTCAAGATGGAAGTACTCCGTGCCAGAGGGGGCAGCATTCAACTCTCGATTTCGTGCTTCAATCTCTACGACAGCTGGTTAGTGTCAACATGCTACAAATTCAGAGAACAGTTACCGGACCTGCTTGTTAAATGGTTTTACATTTAGGTTGTTTATGAACAGAAAAAAACCTAAACGTTATATTCTGAGAGCATTGTCATAAACGGACAAAAAATGAGTATGTTGGTGAACATATAGTTGAACGAATCGTTTCATATCATGGCTGCTTTATTTAACCTATTCCAGAGATATAGGCTTAGATTGATTTTTGTCTTTATTTTGAGATTTGTATTTGGAATAAATAAAGCGTCTATATGTAGGTATGTCACTATCACCAGTTCTGCGCCATAGGGGCTTTGGCAGGCAGCCTCGTTTTCAATTTGGTCGCCATTCCCCAGAGCACCAGGGTATCCCAATAGTTTTTGCCTTTTTGTTGTGTTATTTTTGTGTCTATTAGGGTAACCCGTTCTGATAACGTAAAACACACCTTCAGCCGGGGATTTCCATTCAAAACACGGTCATCTGACTTTCTGATAACTTCGAAATTTCCTCCCGATCTTACCGAAAATTTCACTCATTAAAACCTTCGTTGGGACAATAAAGGTAAGCAGAATTATTCTTCAAACTATGATAATTATATTTCTTAGTTAGTTTATTGTATTTAGGCATATTTTGAGCAAAATTTATCGATCAGCAGTTCACTTTTTTGGATCTGTTAATAAGTGGACGTTAATAAGCCTTAATTGGCGTTACAAAATATCCTATAACTTTCTTGCCATTCATCACAGAAAGAAGTTCTTGGTCTCATTGGAAAGGTCTTATCAAGCCCTTTCTTCTGGTGCTATTTTTTGTGACATACCTACATGTAACCCACATGGTATTTGGAAATTGATTTTATTTTATTTTTTTCTTGGTTCTGTTTTAGTAGGACATGTGTGTTTATATGTACAGACATTTTTTTTTATATATGTAACTATGTGTGTACTTTTATATTCTTTAAACAAATTTTGCCCATTTTTTTTTTGTCTAGTTATTTTTTTTTTAGCTTACCTGGCAATTGCACTTGTTTTAAGTGAAGGAGGCATATTTTTGGTACTATCGCAACAACTCAGATTAGATTTCCAGAAAGCCTTTGATGTTGTCCCCCACAAACGGCTCTTGTTAAAGCTTAAAGCTGCAGGAATTTTAGGAACTGTGGCAGCTTGGATCAAAAACTGGCTAACTGATAGGAAGCAGCGAGTAGTTATTAGAGGCACTATGTCACAGTGGGCATCCGTTTATAGTGGGGTACCGCAGGGTTCAATTTTAGGACCACTATTGTTCCTAATTTACATTAATGATATTGACACGAATACATACAGTAAACTGGTTAAATTTGCAGACGACACTAAGGTGGGCGGGGTAGCAGATACTAATCAAGCAGCAGAGAGGCTTCAACGGGATCTGGATTTAATTAGCGAATGGGCTGATACTTGGCAGATGAAATTTAACACAGATAAATGTAAGGTAATCCATGCAGGGAGCAGAAATATACAGTACAGATATTTTATGGGTTCCACTGAAATAAAGGTAGCTGATTACGAGAAAGATCTCGGTATGTATGTTGATGCTTCCATGTCCCACTCTCGCCAATGTGGGGAAGCAATAAAAAAGGCGAACAGAATGTTGGGTTATATCTCTAGATGTGTGGAGTTTAAGTCAAGGGAGGTGATGTTACACTTATATAATTCCTTGGTAAGACCCCACCTAGAATACTGTGTGCAGGTTTGGTCACCATACCTCAAGAAGGACATTGCTGCCTTGGAAAAGGTGCAACAAAGAGCTACGAGAATGATTCCTGGTCTTAGAGGAATGTCTTATGAGGAGAGGTTAGCGGAACTGAATCTGTTCAGCCTTGAGCAAAGGAGACTAAGGGGGGATATGATTCAGGTCTATAAGATTCTAACGGGTCTGGATGCTGTTCAGCCAAATGACTATTTCAATATTAGTCTAAATACTAGAACTCGTGGCCATAAGTGGAAATTAGCGGGAGAACATTTTAAAACAAATTTGAGGAAGCATTTCTTTACACAGCGTGTAGTCAGAGTATGGAATAGTCTTCCTGCTATTGTAGTGGAAGCTAAAACCATGGGTTCCTTTAAATCAGAGCTAGATAAGATTTTAACAACTCTGAGCTATTAGCTAAGTTCTCCCCAAACGAGCTTGATGGGCCGAATGGCCTCCTCTCGTTTGTAAATTTCTTATGTTCTTATGTAACGTATGCTCTGCGTCATTACGCTCTGCGTAGGTTGGCAAACTGTTTTACAAGTCGCCTTGAGCGAGCGGGGTATAGACAGAGCTGAGCATTGCTGCTGACATTTGTGGCGCCTATAATATCTCGCTATCAAAATCTGCCTCTCTTGCCAGTCTCCTTTGCCAGGACGAGCGGCCGAGGAAAAACAACTACGTCGCCATTTCGCCTCTCCCTTCTTGCCGAAGGACACCAAGAGCGCCAGTCTCCATTTTTTTATTTTTTTCTCGGACGGGACAATGAGGAGCTGGCCAGAATTTTTTTTCTTTATATTTCACACTTGGATGCCCAGTGAAGATTATAAATATATATGTATATTTTTGATTTATCAAATAATTTTTTTTTCTTTGGACTCTATTGAAATAATATACACTTTTGTTATTGGTTTATATACTGGGATTTTATGTTAAATTGACTGGCTAGTTGAAATGTTATATAAAATGGCTTTGAAGTAAGGCATATCGTGTCCACATCACATTTCTTTCAAAACCCCAGTGATTGGACTCAGACTATATAACAAGATTGAAGGACCTGGTACCCTACCCCTGTTTTATATATATATTTTGGTTCAATAGAATTAGGGGTTACAGAAAGTGACGCCCGAACAGGGACTCGATGTGTCTTACTTTATAGCATATAATTTATTTTGTTACTGTAGATAGCCATAGATGTCTGTAAGGTGTATGGGTATGATCCTGAACGGACAGTAGTGCTTAAGGGACCCAGTGAATGTATCACCCTTGCAAAGGTGCAGGAGGCTTTCGCATCGCTTGATGACGTTGAGAAAATTGTTTTACTTGAAAATGAACCTAATACTGCTCTTTGCCAGTTTAGTTTTGGGGTGACTCCAATGCTACTAGATGAGGAGCATTTTGCGGAGGATGGATCTCGCTGGGAAGTGTTTCAGGTAGACAAATATCAACAGGAATTGGTAAGTGGGAGCCCACTTGGTAAGGGAATAGTGCCCCTTGCACATGCTATCAATGACATGACAGTCGCTTTTAAGGAACAGATGTCTGAGTTAGCTAATGCATATGGTATCAGCACTACCTCAGTAGAGCAGGGAGCTTTAAGTTGTATCTATGGGGAAAGGCCTAGTAACCCGGTTCCCATGGCATCCACGCCAGCCCCTGGGGTTAAAGCTAAATCGCCCCTCAGCCCCCAATTACCAGGTGGAATTGGTGATAATGTGGATGGCCCTATTGGGGCCACCACTAATGATGGTTTACTGACCATACCCATATCTGCAGAAGCCCATCGGGTTGTTGTTGACCATATAGTGAAAAGTGAAGCACGTGCATGTGCTCCCACGATGCGTGAGCTGCGTCTGTTCTCTGGGAACTATCCGAAACCGCAGTCTGAAGCAGATTTTAATACCTGGAGACTGCGTGCTTATCAGGTATTGAACGACCGTAGTATTTCTGAAGCAATACAATGTCGGACAATCTTAGACAGCCTGCTCTCCCCAGCACTGGAGGTAGCTTTCAGAATTGAACCCAGTGAGACTCCTAGTGCTTATATCCAGGAGTTAGATAGAGCATATGGTAGTGTTACACGAGGAGATGAATTATATATTCAGTTTATTGAAACTCACCAGAACCATGGTGAAAAGGCATCAGACTATTTGCGCCGCCTCCAAGCTCTTCTGCAGGTGGTTGTGGAGAGAAGGGGAGTAGCCAAGCAGGATGCTGAGACGCAGTTAATGAAGCAATTTATACGAGGTTGCTGGGAGGATCAGTTATTGGCTGCCTTGCGCTTGAAAGAAAATTGTGACAATCCCTTTCAGGGGCCTCCCTCATTCTCAGAGTTGTTGTATAGAATCAGGGCATATGAGGAGGAAGTTCGTTTGAAAGAGATGAGAAAGAGGCGTCATTTAGGTAATGGCTCGGTTAGGGCACACGTTAAAACCCAGGCAGCGATTAAGTCTGAAGTGGTCAACAGTGACTTAGCTGATACAGAAAATTCATTTAAAGAGAGATTGGAGGCAAAGATCCAGTATTTAGAGGCAGAGCTTAGGAGAACTACTGCTGCAGTAGAACATCGGAATGAAAAGAAAAGGGAGGTTGGGCTGAAGCCCACTAGAGTTATTGGAACTACCCCAGTCAGAGCAGCGATTGAAACAATTAAGAGTAGACCAAGGAGGTTCTGTTACAATTGTGGGGAGGATTCCCATATCCTGCCTAATTGTTCTAACTCAACTAATGCGGAGTTGGTACAGGTGAGATTGTGTGAACGTCACCAAGGTACTCAAGATCAGGCAAATTTAGTCTCAAAGCCGCCTTTAAACTATTGAGAGCTCCTGCCATGGAACAGGCAGGAGCTCATACCTTAGCCAGTTCCACTCTGTCAGATCATTGCCCCAGCAATCATCCTCCCAGCAGAGGGGATATTGCAAGGATTCCCGACGGCCTTGTAGGGGAGTCATGTGAAGGAGTATCTTGGTTGGATAGTATCCAGTGTCCTTGTTTAATGGACACAGGATCACAAGTGAGTATTTTGTGCCATTCTTTCTACTGCCAGTATTTATCCCATAGAGAGCTGTTCTCTATTGATGACTTACTACACATTGAGGGAGCAGCTGGGCAAAGTGTGCCATACTTAGGTTATATTGAGGTGGAAGTGAACTTCTCACAAACCACATGTGGAACAGGCCGACGGTTTAGTGCCTTAGTGTTAGTGAGTCCTGATCAGACTTACTGTATAGTGAGAAGGTACCCTTTCTTGTAGGCACAAATATTTTGCGTCAGTTGATTCAGGATTGTAGAAAGAAGGGGGGCCAGCGCTTCTTAATGTCTCTGCCCATTCATACTAACTGGGCCATGGTCTATTCAGAGTATAGTAGACAGTCCAAGTATAAAGAGCAGGCTAAGAAAAATAATGTTTTGAGGGTGACACTGAGTGGAAAGCTTCCAGTATGTGTAAAGAATGGGGAGTCGAAGGTCCTGAAAGGCATGTGTCATATGAAGCATGGAGTAGTTGCATGCCGGGCCCTTGTGAGTGGTTTGGAGGAAAGCCCTATTCCAGGTGGGTTTGTGGTGTATGATCAGATAGTAGATATGAATGATAGGTCTTGTAATGCACTTAAACTAGTGGTTAAAAATGTGTCCCAGCACGATATAACTTTGCGGCCAAAGGCTGTCATTGCGGAATGTTCTCTGCTTGACTGGGTGGTACCTGTCTCATCCATTACTGATGCGGAATCACGAACTGCGGCGCTACAAGGTGCGCATTTGCATCTGGTCTCCTCTCATGAGGATGTCAGCTCTAAAACTGATGTGGTGAATTTGGATTTTGGAGATAGTCCTATACCAGTTGAATTGAGAGGCCACATAGAGAACAGGATTCGAAAAGAGGTGTCAAACGCATTTGCTAGGCATGATCTAGATATCGGACACATGACTGGTGTCACTCATCACATTGAGCTAGAACCTCACCTTCCCTTTAAGGAACGAACCAGACGGGTTTCCCCTGCTGATTTTAATGACTTACGGAAACATTTGCATGACCTATTAACGGCAGGAGTGATAGAAGAATCTACTAGCCCTTACGCCTCACCTGTAGTGCTAGTCCGAAAGAAGAATGGAGATCTTAGGATGGTGGTAGATTACCGGAAGCTGAATGGTTTCACCAAGAAGGATGCATACCCACTACCTCGTATTGAGGAAACGTTTACTTTGCTGTCAGGGTCTAAATGGTTTAGTGTCTTGGACCTCAAAAGTGGGTACTACCAACTGGATGTGGAACCTTCAGATAGACATAAAACCGCGTTCACCACCCCTTTTGGAAACTGGCAGTTTCGTAAGTTACCTCAAGGGCTAACAAACTCTCCAGCTTCTTTTCAGAGGACTATGGAGAAAGTAATGGCAGGCATAAATCTCCAGGAGGTAATTGCGTTTCTGGATGACTTGATAATTTTTTCGAGTACATTGGAGGAGCATGAGGAGAGGCTAATGAGAGTTCTAAAACGTATCACAGATTTTGGCCTCAAATTATCTCCATCCAAATGTAAATTTTTCCAGACCTCGGTAAAATACCTTGGTCATGTTATTTCAGAGCACGGTATTCAACCTGATCCTGATAAAGTATCTGCCATTAGGGAGTGGCCTCAGCCACGGACGGTCAGAGACCTTAGGTCTTTCCTGGGGTTTTCAGGTTATTACCATAGATTTGTACATGACTACTCACGCATTGTCAGTCCTTTGAATGAGCTGCTGAAAGGAGAGTTCTCTACCCGTCGTAGTGGCAGTAAGTATGCTCCCCGCTCTAAGTCACAATTTTTAGGTGAATGCTGGACTGAGGAGTGTCAGAAGGCTTTTGAGCTTGTTATTGAGAAGCTCACAGCAGCCCCCATACTGGGTTTCACAGATTGGCGGCTTCCTTATATTCTGCACACTGATGCCAGCACCACAGGTTTGGGTGCGGTGCTTTATCAGATCCAAGATGGCCAGACCAGAGTAGTGGCGTATGCTAGTCGTGGACTTTCTAAGTCAGAAAGAAATTATCCGGCTCACAAGTTGGAATTTCTCGCGCTTAAGTGGGCGGTCTGCGAAAAATTCCACGATTACTTGTATGGTGCCATCTTCAAAGTGTTGACGGATAATAATCCATTAACTTATGTATTGACCAGCGCCAAATTGGACGCCACCAGTCATAGATGGCTTGCTGCTCTATCTGCATATAAATTTGACATCCACTATAAATCGGGCACGCGCAATGGGGATGCTGATGGTCTCTCACGGCGGCCGCACACACCACCTTTGGAGGAGGAGGTGGACGAGATAGATAAGAGAATAGCCAGCATGCTTGATCGTGCTAAGCTAGTCCCTGATGAGTGTAACGTTTTGGATAGCAATGCAGTGAGCACTTTATGTGCGAGTCACATGGTTAGGGCTCTTGTGGTGTCTGAAGGTGGAGACGAGACGATAGCAGAGAATTTCATCCCGGCTGTAGAGACACTGCTCTGTGATGACAGTGCGGTTCCGGAGGACCTGGAGGAGCCAGTATTATGGCCTGGACAGCCTACATTGCTTGGGTTTTCCAGCAAAGATTGGCAGAAGTTGCAGGGAGAAGATGCTAGTCTGGCACTCGTACAGCTTTTGACTCTGGATTCCCATGTATTGGATAAAACGTGTGAGCAACCAGATGTACTTTTGTTTCTGAGGGAGAGATCCAGGTTAGAACTCATAGACGGGGTGTTATATCGCAGAGTGCGCAATCATATAGGTGAGGATTCTCATCAGCTGGTTGTGCCTCAGAGTCAAAGAGAGAGAGCATTTAGGGGTGTGCATGATGAAGTGGGGCATATGGGCATTGAGAGGACAGTGGAGTTGGCAAGGGCCAGATTTTATTGGCCTAAAATGATGCGGTATATAGAAGCAAAGTGTAGGGCGTGTGAGCGATGTGTAAGACGCAAAAGCAAAGTTCAAAAGGCAGCTGAACTCGTGAATATCAATGTCAGAAGCCCTCTTGAACTTCTGTGTATGGATTTCTTGTCATTGGAACCTGATACAAAAGACACTAGGCATATCTTAGTCATAACTGACCATTTCACCAAGTACGCCCAAGCATACCCAACCCGAGATCAAACGGCTAGAACGGTGGCTGCAGTACTGTGGGAGAATTTCATTTGCCATTATGGATTTCCATGCCGTTTACATAGTGACCAGGGGGCGTGCTTTGAGGCAGAGGTGATAGCAGAATTGTGTAAGTTAGCAGGCATTGTTAAATCACGCACTACACCTTACCACCCCAGGGGCAACCCAGTAGAAAGGTTTAACCGGACTCTACTTGATTTGTTAGGGACTTTGGAGGAAAAGAAAAAAGAAGACTTTAGTCTTGAAAGAGATGAGGGATATTATTAGCCAACCTTTGACTTTAATATTCCAGAAATCGTTATCTGCGGGTGTGGTACCATCAGATTGGAAGCATGCTAATATAACACCCATATTCAAAAAAGGGGATAGAAGTAATCCAGCAAACTATAGGCCAATCAGTTTAACTAGCATTACTGGAAAAATAATGGAAGCTATAATTCAAGTGAAAATGGTAGATTACCTAGATGCAAATAACATTATAAAGGATAGCCAACATGGATTTAGGAGAGGTAGATCCTGCTTAACGAATCTGCTTGAGTTCTTTGAGGAAGCTACAAGTGAAATTGATCACAAAAAGGCCTATGATGTGATTTACTTAGATTTCCAGAAAGCCTTTGATGTTGTCCCCCACAAACGGCTCTTGTTAAAGCTTAAAGCTGCAGGAATTTTAGGAACTGTGGCAGCTTGGATCAAAAACTGGCTAACTGATAGGAAGCAGCGAGTAGTTATTAGAGGCACTATGTCACAGTGGGCCTCCGTTTATAGTGGGGTACCGCAGGGTTCAATTTTAGGACCACTATTGTTCCTAATTTACATTAATGATATTGACACGAATACATACAGTAAACTGGTTAAATTTGCAGACGACACTAAGGTGGGCGGGGTAGCAGATACTAATCAAGCAGCAGAGAGGCTTCAACGGGATCTGGATTTAATTAGCGAATGGGCTGATACTTGGCAGATGAAATTTAACACAGATAAATGTAAGGTAATCCATGCAGGGAGCAGAAATATACAGTACAGATATTTTATGGGTTCCACTGAAATAAAGGTAGCTGATTACGAGAAAGATCTCGGTATGTATGTTGATGCTTCCATGTCCCACTCTCGCCAATGTGGGGAAGCAATAAAAAAGGCGAACAGAATGTTGGGTTATATCTCTAGATGTGTGGAGTTTAAGTCAAGGGAGGTGATGTTACACTTATATAATTCCTTGGTAAGACCCCACCTAGAATACTGTGTGCAGGTTTGGTCACCATACCTCAAGAAGGACATTGCTGCCTTAGAAAAGGTGCAACGAAGAGCTACGAGAATGATTCCTGGTCTTAGAGGAATGTCTTACGAGGAGAGGTTAGCGGAACTGAATCTGTTCAGCCTTGAGCAAAGGAGACTAAGGGGGGATATGATTCAGGTCTATAAGATTCTAACGGGTCTGGATGCTGTTCAGCCAAATGACTATTTCAATATTAGTCTAAATACTAGAACTCGTGGCCATAAGTGGAAATTAGCGGGAGAACATTTTAAAACAAATTTGAGGAAGCACTTCTTTACACAGCGTGTAGTCAGAGTATGGAATAGTCTTCCTGCTATTGTAGTGGAAGCTAAAACCATGGGTTCCTTTAAATCAGAGCTAGATAAGATTTTAACAACTCTGAGATATTAGCTAAGTTCTCCCCAAACGAGCTTGATGGGCCGAATGGCCTCCTCTCGTTTGTAAATTTCTTATGTTCTTATGTTCTTAAGAATGGAGGAAGTATGTAAGGCCGTTGGTGCATGCCTATAATTGCACAAAGAATGATGTTACGGGTGAGGCACCGTTCCTTCTAATGTTCGGACAACAACCCCGACTTCCAATTGACTTATGTTTTGGGATTAGTCCCCGTGGTCATGATTCTAAAACACACTCGCACTATGTGCGTGACCTTAAAAGCAGACTTAAGTATGCGTATAACTTAGCCTCAAAGAATGCAGAAAAACGTCAGAATCTGAACAAAAAACGGTGGGATTCTAAAGTAACGGCTATGCCCTTAGATGTTGGCGATAGGGTTCTTGTCAGACACAGGGCATGTTCCGATTACTCAGATTTCCACACGAGGCAATGATGAGTCTGGGCTAGAGTGTACACTCATGTCAGATGCAGAAAAACAGTCTGTGATGCAGAACGAGTCAAGATCACTGGGAGGGAGTGAGCCATTTATCGAAACTTCCTTAAATCCAGAAGCTCCTGAATTTTTATCTAGTTATGAGTTCGATGGAGAAACTAATGGGAGTTCTACCCCAGCACAAGGTAGGCCTCAAAGGAGACGGATCCCCCCAGCTTACCTAAGTGACTACCAAGTGGGCTCCTACATAGGTTGTAGACCTCAGATTGTTAACTTGCCAGTTAATAGCATGGTAATTCATGAGTGCTTAATCTCCTTGCATAAGCAAATTTTGGAATTATTGCAGTTCTGGACAGGATAATATGACAGGGATGTCATATTTTTTGAGTGGGGGGAGGATATAACCCACATGGTATTTGGAAATTGATTTTATTTAATTTTTTTCTTGGTTCTGTTTTAGTAGGACATGTGTGTTTATATGTACAGACATGTTTATATATACTGTATATCCTGCCATTGCGGCAGGATTACTCTGGTATACTTTAGCACACAATGTTACTGGATCGAGTAATTTCTCTCGATTCCAACCAGGAGAACATTTTAAAACAAATTTGAGGAAGCACTTCTTTACACAGCGTGTAGTTAGAGTATGGAATAGTCTTCCTGCTAGTGTAGTGGAAGCTAAAACCATGGGTTCCTTTAAATCAGAGCTAGATAAGATTTTAACAACTCTGAGCTATTAGTTAAGTTCTCCCCAAACGAGCTTGATGGGCCAAATGGCCCAAAATTTCTTATGTTCTTATATATATGATTTGTGTCTGTGCGTTATACCTATCCAAAGTTACAAGCCTGAGATTAATGGGTGTGAAAAATCAACGCATTTTCCGTTTATCGGGTTCTACGGGTTAACACACATGTAAAAACATGTAAAACACATCTAAAAAATAGATCTCACCACATGTGAGACAACAATATTCCTGGCCTTTTCCCTCCATGAAAATCCCAGTGAGTTGCAAACTGAATGGAGGTACATCTCCCAAAAGCATAGCTACTAACTTGTCATGGCATCAAAACGTTCAAACTCCCCCCCCCCCCCATAGGGGGTGTTTATTGAGGTAAACACAGTGCTTCAAGTGGGCCGGAACGCAGCGGAACGCAGTTCTGGAACTTCTGTATTTTCGTCTTTTGGGTTCCGCTACTTTTTTCTGCATTCTGGTACTTACTGAAACTGATCTGACGCAGCGACAGTGGCCCGAGAATAGACAATATCACAAGACCGATAAAAGACTACATTACCCACGAGCCACGACAATGCCCTATCATATGCATCCACTGAGTCTCAACCAATCACATCAGCTTTAGCCCTAGTCTATTGTTAGGCCTACAAGTATCACACTGGTCTGGTTCATGTTGTTTTAATGGTTTTTCAGTATTCCATTTGTGAATCAGAAAAAAGTAGCCTATGCCTATAGGTTATTGCTTGGAAGAATGATTAAATTAAAATAGTTTTTGAACCAACACATCCTAAAGACTTTTTTTTTTTTTTCACCGCACAAATGTCAAATGTTGGAAAATTAGAGTTCCTGCACTTATTTTTTCCCACTTCAAGCACTGGGTAAACAGGATGGGTACGCATAAGCTACTATGGCTGAACAGGGAGGCCAAGACTGGGAGACACTAATATACCTGACTAAAAATGGGGCAAACACATGGCAGCTGTGACGGGTTAACAGGAGGGCAAGAGGTAAGACTAAAGAGCCCCATGCTTGGCTTGTTTAGAGCCATGGCTGAGAGGAAACGTGGCAATCAGACAGGCGGAGTGGGATGGATGTGACACTAACTACGTTAGCAACTTACATAGTTGGAACCATGCAACAGAATGGCTCCAACTATGTAAGGTGCCAAACAGAGCTTTTGTGAATTGCACCCTGGGTTGATTGTAGCTGTGATTTTTGCGTTCTGTGCAACATCATGACCGAACCTTTCACGTTGCTTAGAACCAAGAAGTATTTTTGTCTCTGAGAATCTTTAACAGAGCCCTAATTTTATTACACAACAAATCGATATAAACAGGATTGTGTCATCCTATATCTTATTTTAAAAATATATCGGTATGCCACCCAGCCCTAATGGTCCATCTTGTACACAACCTTGATCATCTGGTCGAATATCCCTCCCTGTGGCGTGGAGCACTTCCATTGTGAAAACCGCAACACACTAAGAAAACACAACACATTAAAAAAGTACAACGCATTAAAAAAATATTTTAAAAAATTGTCTTGATGGTTTTGTGTCATCTAAGGGAACAAACAACAAAAATGGCGCTACGCTTAGAATCAGAAAGCTATTGATTGCTACAACATAACAGTTAACAACTGCAAACCATCATATTTTGAAATTACAAAACTACTTGTGCTATGGGGCAGCAGGTTTGTTTTTAAACAACCACAGAGCTCATCTAATATCACAAGAATAGTTTGTATGGATGGTCACAGTGACCTAAAGAATGACTTTATTTCCTTTGTGGTGTTAATGAACTCCTTCATCGATGCTCTGCTATCCAAATTGTTCAAGATATAATCATAAAGTCATCTTTGACCCATTGTGAGATAATTAACATAACTATGTTTTTCTTTTATGAAAATTATAGGCATGGGCACGTTGCTGAACAGTAATCTGACACTGCATTACTACCAACAACCAGGTGGGCTGAGTACTGAAGTACCCTCAGCACCCTACTTCCAGCGCTACTAATCAAAACCATAAACAAAGATAGATATAATATCGAATCGGAAGGTTTGATAATCCCTACCATTAATGCCTGTGCAGATTGTGGCAGACTTCACATTCGTGTTTCTGTCACCAAACCAAAATAATTATAGAAGTTGTTTGTATAGCAATGTGGAATACCAGCTATAATGTAGTACTGCTTCCACTACAATTGATCACAATAAATCAAAATTTATTGTACAAAACATAAAAATAAAAGCAGTAAAGTCATATTTTACTCATTAGATTTGTCTCTGTGTCGTTACATCTACTGTAGTTAACTTGGACTTGAGTAGACTTGACTTGGGATGGCAACAGCCTTCTGAAAACTTCCAGGTCTGCACCCCCCCGCTCAAAAAAAACACCTACAGACAATCACATGTGTGTTAGAGAGGTATGTGATCTTGCTCCCTCAGTCTCAGTCTGTGTTCGGTCATTAAAGCCATTCTTCTGTGAGTGCTGCACGTCGGGGCTACACAGTACTGTCCTGCATCTACTTGGCTTGGCAGTTTTTCTTTGACTGGAGTACTCAAGGACTTCTTTGGTGATGGGCTGACTTAACTTGAAGCATGTATTTGCTTTTGCCAATCCGGAAAATGCTTTCAGATTTACAGACTTCAGCAGACACTAGTGAACCATACACTCAACTCTGACTTGGCTAGGCTTTACAGGATGTGGGCTGATGATCTTTTGTTGAAAGACTCAGTGTATCTAAAAGACTAACCTGGGAATTTCTTTGTTTATTCTATACCTTTCAGAGTTTTTCGGTTCATTACCATTTGTGAATTCCTTTTGTTTGGTGGGTTTCCACAAATGTTCTTGGAAACAGTGCTATAAAGTCTTAAACATTGCTTTCACTAAGCCCGATACTCTACGAGTACCACTAGGGGGAGATGTTGTCATACTCAGCCAGCAGTGTTAGTTATTTCTTCACAGAGATGAAAATGATGCAGCTCAGGCTTAAAACTGATTTAGAGGAAGCAATTGGATCTCTCTGGATTGTCACTGCAGAACCCAAGGCAGATATAATAGGAAGCATTTCTTCTTAAACCATTAACTTTGTCATGCAGTTATTGACAGCCAGTGCATTTTCAATGGAGTCATCAGCTGCATGTCTCCAGACAATATTATATATTATGGACTGCATCACTTGGCACAGAGGAAGTCTGCCAAAACCACAAAAATTCACCAAAATAAGAAATAATGATACAGTTGCACTTCTCCCCTTTCAAAAGCATCCTGCTTCTTTTCAATTTTTTTTCCTTTTTGTCTTGGTGTACCACTAACTTAAATAACCCTACTCTCTTTGCCCCCTTTCATTCATCTCCCCACCCCCTATCTCCCCAACCATTTTCTTAAAAATGTTACCCTGCGTTTGTACCAACCTCTCCATTTCTCAGTCTGTCTCAGGCTCCTTCCATCCTGCCTCCTCTCTCTTCTCACCCCCCCCCCACACACACACACACTCATTGTAGTTGAGCTCTGCAGAATAACAGTGCGGGCTGTACAGCTACTCAGGTTGGCAAGCAGAGGCCCACAAATAAGAGGTGTTCTGGTGAGCCGTGGGAGAGGCGTATAATCCCACCTGAGCCCCTCACCTCATGGACTTAGACACCCAAACCCTACAGCAGCCATTCAGGTGACAGACAGACAGTGAAATGCAGCAGTGGGTTCATCAGACAAACACAGAGGAGTGGGTGGGTAGGGCTGAGGAGAGAGAGAGAGGATATTTGTAAACACAAACAGCCCATAAGCGATGAAAAACAACTGATGTGATGTGTAAATACAGATGGAAGTTAAAAAGCAAATAGCCAGAGCAGCTGCTGTTTAATCAACACACTTCAGCAACAACACATACACCACATATATGCAGCCACATCACTCGTCAAATGGACACATTTGTTGAAAAGAATATATAATATTAATGCATAGAAGGCCACAATTAAGCACATTTCAGAGAGTATGAGGGGAAAAAAACAAATGCAGATACACAAAGTGCAAAAAACCAAGAAACACTCAGACAAGAATACACTGGCATATGGATGAACAAAGACACACACGCTTATACTCTGGCGTCAGCATCTGAGGGCTCAGGTGGGAAGCAGAGAGCCAGTGAATAAGGCACCTTTCTCTGATTCCTGTATTTCCCCAGTGCAGAACAGGGGAGGGGGCAGGTGTTTGCCAATGAAATACAGCTGTACTCATCTCCCATCTCCCATTTGGACATCATCAACTCTCAATAGCTTAACTACTCTTTGTCGACCTTAGATGACAGTTTCTGCTTTAGTAAAGAGAGTCGTGACTGAAGCGACAGCTCAGTGGCTATAGGGTATCTCATTTTGATTATCGTGCCAATAAGGAGTTTCCCTTCCAATGGGCTGCAGCTTGGTTTTATTGCTTTCACACTAGGATTCTCCAGTTAGGATTCTCAGAGAGTTTCCTTATGTGATGTAACTCCTACAACTTCCTATAGCTTTTATATTAATCAAATATTTATGAGGTCCCCAAAAATACTTATTATTTCTAATTATATATGTTATTTAAGCTAAATGATTACATATTGCGGTGTGACGCTGAAAAAAGTGAAAATGTTGTTTAATTAGATGGGTCCTTATTTCAGACAAGCCTACACTCAGAAATTTCTCATGAATTTAAATTTGGAATTAAATATATTCTGATCATTTTGTCTTTATATAATCTCTTGTCATTATGGATGTAACTCATAGTGTTGAAAATTGTTTAATTCATGAAAAAAACTAGAATAATCTATGACTTTGATGATTCCAGAATAATTCTGAACAGATCTTAGTACAAATTTTTGTTGAAACTAGCCAAAAGAGAGTATCCATCAAATGATTGCTTTGATGGACTGTGAGGGCGCGCTTGATCTGGCTAGAGCAATAATCCTCGTTTAAAGCTCTGCAGGATTACAGAAAATGTAGGAGTAATGCCTCTCTTATAGGAATCTCTCCGCATTTCTCTTTGTTGGCTTACAGAGTAAGGTTATTGACATTTTTCCTCCCTCGTGGCTACTTTATGCCTCAGGTGATGTATCTTGAATTAGCAGGGCATAATGCATCTCATATTGATGGAAGAATCCAGTTTGGAGCTTATGTTGACTTTTTTTCTTCAGACTATGTGGAGGAATTATTTTTTCATTACATTTATACAGAAAAAAATAGAGGTGAATTTAATGTAATTTTTTGGCACTGTAAGTGGTATGACAATGGAAAGCATTGAAAACCATCTGGGCACACTGAAGGCCTTCAAAACCAATGGCTGTGGACTCCTCAGAGAGGAGACAAGTAGTAACCATATTTGCCCAACCTTTGCTTGATTCTGCTCCTGCTTTAAGGAAGAACAATTATTAGAGGTACAGAAGGATGAATGTAGCTAATAAGTGACGGTCAAACCTCCAAGTTTGGGAATCCTATGTGTTTGTCTGGAATTTGCATTTTCATCCAAGGGTAAGTTTTCTTCTTCTGTTGTCTCAAGGCATACAGTCAGTAGGTGTCTGTAAACCGTCCATAGTGTGTGACAATGTACAGTATGTACAACAGACTGGCATCCTGTTCAGGGTGTCTCCCTGCTTTGTGCACTATGCTTCCTGGGATAGTCTCCAGACTCTCTGTGGCCCAGTATTAAGAGTTTGAAAGACAAAGATTTTTGAAGTTTGGCAGGCTAGGATGCTGTGTCTGTGAGCAGAAGGGCGCCTTCTGAAATCCCATGGTCTGCAGTGTAATGTTAGCATTGGGATACTGAGCAAGACCCTTAACCCCAATTGCTCCAGGAACTAACTCTGTCTTCTCAAAAAAAAAAAAGTACAGGGATAAATGCAATAAATAAACTGTAAATATTTACATTCCAAATACTTAACCTATCTGCTTATAGCAGGGGTGTCAAACTCCAGTCTTGGAGGGCAGGAACCCTGCACAGTTTTTGGCTTACCCTCGTTTAACACACCTGATTCAACTTGCTAATTACCACACAGCTCTTGAGCTGAATCATTCAAGAACTAAGCCACACAGGACGCTGCCCCCCACCCCAGGACAGGAGTTTGAAACCCCTGGCTTATTTGGAAAGCCATAATGGTTAATAAAATTTATAGTGGTTCAACTAGGCAAAAACCATGACCCTCCGAGATATTTACTGCTGAGAAATCCCCTTATATTCACTGCAACGCCAGGAAATGCAAACAATGCGTGTAACTCTGCACATCCGAAATCCCTTCCTTTGCACCGTGAAATCAGTTGGGCCAGTCTTTCTGGCCCTTATGTCTACTTATAAGCATGATCTAGCTACAGGTGCTACAGTGCTATATACGCAGGCTCTCTTTATCTATCATAATGTCCCTGACTGTGTGGAACAGTGACTCTCCCTCGGCCCTGTCAGTGATAGATGTGGGACTGAGTCCTGCTGTTCGAGTGGCTGGATAATAGGTTAGCACGCAGCCAGGCGGAGAGCAAGGAGAGGAGGGGCCGAGGAGGAGGATGAGAAAGAGCTTCTGTTACTCTCCCTCGGTTTTATTCCTCTGTCTCTCGTGATGTCAGGAAAGACCGTTGTGTTCTCCTTGGGAAAGCAGACAAAGACCCATCCGTGTTGCTATGGCAACTGACCCCCCCTCATATGTACACAGACTACGGAAATGCAGGCGAGAGAAAGAGAAGTTAACGAAGTGCAGCATCTTTAAAAGGGCATTTTTAAAGGGCTTCCTGCATATGGACTCTCTCCCACAAGAAAGTGAGGAATGAGGCGGAAAGAAGCAGAGAATATCGGAGTATGATGTTTAACAAAAGGTGACAACCAGTCACACGGCTACAAAAATTTTATGCAAGACTTCCCATTTACTCCCTTGCTCTTTTGATTATTTTTTTCCTTATTAGGTCAGATCAGCAGGGAGTGGCCAAGGCAATGTTATATTCAGTCTGACAACAAAACATGTACTAGCAAATCATTTTTCCAGCAATATAATCTACAGGGTTATGTCTATGTGATTCTGACCACAGGGCATATGGTGCAGCCAGGGGTTATGAAGGGTCTCTGGACAGGACTCTATCACTGACTGGGAAAAAGGAGTCAAACACCTGCCGTTTGCCATTTGCCATTTACCAGAAGATCTCCGAGTCAACAGCATGGTAGTGGCTTCAGTCTGTAGCCATTTGTTCACTATTTTAATATATTAATTTCATGTCACAACCCTACAAAAATGAAATATTTTGCTGGTCAAACTCAAATTATATTGCCCCACATTTGTATTATTGAATTGTTTTAAGAAATGCCTTCATATACATTTAAAACTTTAACCTCAACATTATGGATCACACCTTTAACTTATTAGATGCAGGAGAGTTGGTTTTGCTTACTCAGTACAGTGATGCACACAATATGAGAGATGATTGGTCCGCTGCTTTCAGACGGGCCTACTTGGCATTCATAGGGGGAATCGTCTTCCAAGGCAACCTTTTCAATCTGAAGATGGTACTCTCCTAAAGTAGATGGGGAGGAAGACAGAAAGAGGTGTTGTTGTGGCCAAAAGGTTAGCCCATTCTGTGGTCTATATGGTTTTCAATGTCCCAGTGCAGTAATGGGGACGCTATGCTGTTAAAATGGTGTCATCCTTCTGATGAGACATTAAACCGAGGTTCTGCCTCTCTGAGGTCATAAAAGATCCCTGAGCATCTTTTGAAAGAGTGGGGTTGGTACTCCAATGCCTTAACTACTTTGCCCACTGTGGCCTTTTCAATTCTGGCCACCTAATCATCCCCTATGTCTAACTGGTGAATTCTGTCCTGCTCCTTCCCCATCTTAGCTACTGTGTGGTGAGCATACTGGTGCAGAATGGCTGCTGTGGCATCATCCAGGTGGGTGCTACACAGTGGTGGTGGTTGAAGTGGCTCCCCATTGGTTCTGTAAAGTGTTTTGGATGTCTTTAAAGCACTGTATAAATGTAATGTTCATTTATTCAATGTTCATTCAACCCTTGCTTCTACTATAGAAGTGAATATATGGTACTGTAAATCTGGATTATGGTAATATCTAGATTAACTTCCCTGGATACAAGCAATAAGTACAGTAATCATGCAATCCAAGCTTTTTTTTACCCTGCCTAACTATATATCCTTTAATTCCTGTGCTCCCCAGAACCTGTACACTAGGAGGTATCATGAAAGAACAGTCTGAGAATCAGGAGCATAGCCAACTTCTGTCACAGAAATTTACATGACCAATTAGCAGAACAGATGCCTTTCTACAATTCTTTAATTCATGACATAATTAGCTCATCACTACTATCAGCACTATTCTCAGTTTTACATATCAAATGTCATTAGTATCTTACTCACAAAATCTGGAATACAGGAATATAGTGGGGGCCACTTTATTTTGAACACCTGTATACCTGGATGTTCATGCCAATATCTAATCAGCTGATCATGTGGCAGCTGTGTAACACATAAAGTCATGCAGACATCAGTTAAGTGCTTCAGTTAATGGCCAAATTACAAATCAGAATGGGGGAAAATGTGATCTAAGTGATTTGACTGTGGCATGGTTGTTGGTGCCAGACAGGGTGGTCTGAGTATTTCAGAACCTGCTGATCTCCGGGGATTTTCGTGCTCTAGGGATTACACAGAATGGTGCAATAAACAAACAACATCCAGAGAACAGCAGTTCTGTTAGCGGAAATGCCTTGTTTGTGAGAAGAGAGGTTAGAGGAGAATGGCCACACAAGTTCAAGCTGACAGGAAGGGTACACTGTCTGAAATAACCACCCTCTACCACAGTTGTGAGCAGAAAATCTCTGAAAACACATCATGTCAGACCATGAGGTGAATGGGCTACAATAGTAGAAGACTACATCCTGTCAGTTAAGTACACGCTCACTGGAACTTGAAGACTGGAAAAAATATCAACTTGTCCAATTAATCTCGATTTCTGCTATAACATGCAAATATAAGAGTTGTACTCTGGCATAAACAAACATGAATCCATAGACCCAGCTTTCCTTGTTTCAGGCTGGTAATGGTGGTGTAATGATGTAGGCAATGTTTTCTTGGCACATATTGGGCATTCTAATATCAACCAAGCATTGCTTAAATGCCATAGGTTATCTGAGTATTGTTGCTGACCATGTGCATCCCTTTATGGCCACAATTTACTCCTCTTCTAATAACTGCTTCCAGAAGGATAATGTGCCATATCAGAAAGTCATCTCTAACTGCTTCCATGAACATGACAATGAATTTAGTGCACTTCAGTGGTCTCCCAAGTCAACAGATCTGAATGGAATAAAGCATCTTTGGGATGTGGTGGAACATGAGATTTTACAGCATCAATGTGCAGCGAATAAATCTGCAGGAATAATGTGACACAATGTCAAATGGACCAGAATCTCAAAGGTGGGGTCTTGAACCTTATTTACAGTGAGAGCCACTTCTATTCCTTCTTAGCTACATGGTTATATCAACCAGGGAGGTGGCAAACGATGAAACTAAATCAACCAGATTCAAGGTGGAATTCCTTGTAATGTACCAGTGTCCACATGTATAAGCTAAATTGAGAAAAATATGAATTTAACATAATTTAGCCTATTTCTGAAATGTTATGGGGAGCTACTCATTGGCTCCATGTGAGGTACTAGTAGCTCACAGGTGAAGTGTTGGCAACCACTGCTCTAAGAACTGTGTTGAGTGCATGTCACAAAGAATTCAGGTTGTTCTGAATGGGGTCCTACCCAGTATTAGAAAATAATTCCTAATAATGTGGCTGGTGAATATGCATAAAATAAAAATCACAAGATTAAATGCTACATAATGAGCAGAGATTTTAAGGGGTTCAGCAATGTGTCAGGAACTCGGTGTCATTCATTTGCCAGCTTTCCTTTCCTCCAGTTTCTCACCTTTCTCCTTGTTGCCAATCATGCTGTATCTGGGGAAGCCAGGAAGACTGCGCTGGGGCCCCAAAAGAAGTCCGTCCTTGACCCACTGCACTACACCTGAGGGCCTCAACACGGCACACTTCAGCACCACTGCGGCCCCCACTTTCAGGGTTATATTCTTGGGCTGAGTCCTGAAGGCTTGCTGAGAGCACACCGCTGTGGGAGCATGGTGTCAGTGTAGGGCAGCAGGTAAACAATCAGTGTATACAGCACTGAAATGGTACATTATCTTAATAGGCAAATTACATCCGCACAGCAGCAGGCTGTCAGTGTTAACATGTTAACATGTGCAATTAATTTTAAAAAGAATAACACGTTATTATTTTTCAATTGTGCTAACGTACAGCCTACAGCAGAGCCCTGATTGGGGTCAGGACAATGCATTTATCAAGTTTTTTGTACCACATAGTTTATTTCAGACTAGAAGCCCAATTTACACAGCGCATGCATGAGAACACTTATTATATGCTGTTGATTTACATCAGTTTATAAAGTTATAAACAACAAGAAAACAATGAAGATCCTTTAATGACAAAATGAAGTCCTTTGCTTTTTATTGCTCATGCTGAATTTGACTCCACCATTGGGAACAGAGAGCACATAAAACTTAAAGGTATTCATGAGTAGATTAAAAAAAAACATAAACATAGAAACATTATTGTCAATTCTGCCGCTTATTCCATTTTTCATTTTTAAAAATGTAAATTGCACATAAATTTTGGTCTGAAAACTATGTGCAGATTATGGTGTCTCATTAACAATTATTCTGGCCATGTGTTTGATCCATAAGTGCACATTTGTTGAATATAATGCTGTATATAAAAACTAAATGTATTTTCAACAAATTGCAACGTGACTGAATATGTGATTAATCATGATTAAGAAACTTAATCTACCAACACGTACAATATAAATTAATCAACCAACATGTGCTAGGTCAATGAAATATTAAGTTGCTTTGTGTTGTTGCCGATGCTAACTTTTCATTCACCACAGTATTGATTGGTTGATTTATTTTATCTTACCTGACAAGTGAATGAAAGAGAGAAAGAAGGACCAGCAAACGTGCAACATGCCTGAACGATTAATCAGTCACAGACCTGGAACGTAAAACAATCTGTCACAGAGTGCATGGATATTAAGAACATCCAAGTCACAGCTCTATAGTATCTCTAACAGGTCAGAAACAAAGAAGATTAGGTGGTTTAAGATTACTGGACTGGAATCAATATATGATTTTCTCAATTGAAACTAAGGCTGTTTCTCAGTACATTAAATAAATTAAATGTGGCAATTCTTTTGGCAATGACCTTCAACTGATTAGATGCAGCTTATAATGGGCTTTGATTTCTTTTTTTTTTATGTGTATGCTGCTATGCTCAAATATTTGTTCTACAGAATGGACACTTTGAACATACTGACTGAAGTTTGCCTGCATGATAGCAAAGCGCTCACCTCTGAAATCTAAAGACTCGTGCTGCAAGCTTCTGATGGTGTAAGTGGTAGGTGAAATGTGTGTAAAGAAGCCTACAAGTGGGATGACTCAGCACTTTTTTATTCTTAATGAGAAAAGCTGAGCCTTCTCTGACCTCTGTGACCTAAAGAGCGAAAGAAAAATCGGATCCTTAATTACTTGAAAAATATCATCACTTCAGAGCAGAGAATTAATTAGATTTTTATTTTGTTTATTTTTTCTGTTAGAAGATGTTTTTGCTGGTAGCATACCCCTAGGATTTAACATGAACATACAAACATACTGTATATGTGGTGAGAGGCCCATAAACACATAGAAACACACCCAAGTAGCTTGATAGTAAAAATGAACCCACATTCAAACAAAACTATTATGTGAAACATAATAATCAGAATAGCAGTAGAAAAATGACACAAATGTCTATGTACGTAGAACAGCATCCTTCTCTTCCACTTGTCTCAGGGGTTTATCTGTTTACTGCTGAACGATCCATATTTGTCTTTCCTTATGTTATAATTTAAAATTGTGAGTTCAGGCATAAGATAAAAACTTTTATCTTAAGCTAAATTTTTACTCAGTCCTCTTTCAAAATATTTTGAATATTAATCTGGGCTCAATATTTGAAAGGGTCCCTTTGCCCTTACTAGGACAATTAAAAGTGGAGTCATTTAAAAATGCCATATTAGGTGAATCTTAATAGATTCCCTTAGTATAACATCAAATGGCTAAATACACTAAGTCCTAGGCTTAGTTTGCATTGAAATACCACGAAATCACAAAACATGCAGAAAATGATTTTAACTGCTCCCAACTATGAAAAGAGTGTGTACATCTTCATCTTATAACTCTTCAGAACCATAAAAAATAAGATAATTATCTTCTGTACACTTGTTTTGCTTAACAAAAGGAAAGTTTGTTTTCAGGTTCTGCCAAACAGTGTTGAAAAATCACCCACAGAGGCTTGTTCCACCCAGATGTTTAATTATGCAACTATCTACTTGTTTCATGTCACTTGATTGGTATCCGTGATGAATCTGCATACCTTAGTACAAAAATTTTTGCTCTTCACAAATAAAAAGTTAAAACAAAAGAGAATTCCAAATATTATTTTGGGAATCTCCATAAGCCTGAAGGCATGCCACCATGAAATTTGGCATTTTCTCAGGTATGGCAATGGTATGGCACAACATTAAGCTTAACTTCTAGCATGAATGTCCCAAAATCCAAGAGGGGCTAAATCATCAACACTTGGTCAAAGTAATTTAAAATCACTGTGCCCCTGAAATTCAACTGTGTATGTGTACGTGAAGGAGAACAGCTACTGCACCAACCCACAATCCATACTGTCAATACCACCTTTGAAAAAAGAGCATTTTTTGATGTGTATAACAGAAAGGAGGCCATACCTGGGTGCAGGTCTGTTGAGGAGCCCCTGTTCTCCACAGCGCTGCTTCTCTTGGGGAAGTAAGTGGAATCCTGCTCTCTCTCTCCCTCTAGTAAAATATATCAAATGGACATTGAGGACATGACAACAGAAAACAGCTGACAATGAAAAAACTCCCTTCCTCCTTAAAACACATCAGTGCAGGAATGGAGAAGCTATTTTATTAACTTTTTTCTTTGTTATTATTCAAATCTAACCAAAATGAAAAACCCAGAAAATGCAACTCTTATCCTCTGACTTGTTTCTTTGTCAGACCGCAGTATGTAGTTCAGTGAGGTCAATTTTTTTGATGGGAATATGAAGTCTGAGATCCACTGCCCTTCAAAACATACGCAGCATAGTTGCTGCTACAGCCTTTAGCTTAACATTTATTTTCATAAATAATAAATTGAACAAGAAGTGCTCTCTTCATTTTGTTTTATGTATTGAATACTCCTAGGGGAATCTGTACCACTTCAAAGGGCAGACTTCATTTTCACAGCGGACTCCTTCATTTTCATAGAGTACTCAACTTTTTTTCTTATTCTATGCCTCTAACTGAACAGTAATTGCAGAAATGTGCATGAAATCCACCCTGGACTCATCGTCTGCTGTGACAAGGCTGCAGATACATTGTTGCCAGAATTTCAATAACATTTTTAATACAGGTAGGAGGTAGACTTATTTGTATCACGCATTTTCTGCAAATCACACTCAGTAGGATACTTTCAGGGTTTAACTAGCAATGCCACTGTGCGGTTTCTGATTGCCTGATTTTACTGACCACCAAATCATTTTATTCAACAAGAAATCCTGACTGAATGAATGCCTTAACTGTATTTGAGACAGCACAAAAATAAGATATAGTGCACAATAAATAATAATCCAATACAGAAGATATACGTGTTACTATTTTACAAAGGAACGATTGCACAATTTTTTGGTTTAACACTTTAGACCCCCAGAGATAGTGATACATAATAGAGAGGGGCTGTGAGAGGTGGGAGGAACAGCTGCTAACAGCTGGACATTGTTGTTCTAGCTGGACTCCTGACTATCATTAAGCACAGCAGCAGGGCTAAGAGGTTCATTTATGCTGTTTGGGGCCAGGGGAGGTGGCAGTGTGGGTGGATATGCGGATGGATCAGTGAGTTCATCAGCAGTACTGTCAGCAGCTCAGAGCAAAAGGAAAAAGGAACCACCGCTTCCAGACTAACATTTCAATGAAAAACTGAAGTATACAAAAGGGAGGGGAAATTTAGGTAGAAAAGCAATAATACAAGATGGAAAGAAGGAGAAGGGGAAGTAAAGAAATGAGATAATGATACACATAGGCAGAGTGAAAAAAGAATAACAATGGTCTGAATGGACAAAATGGCTACATGAATGCAGTGCCAGGCAAGCATCCACTGTAACTGGACAAAAAAGAAAATGGAAACGTGATCTAGGGGAACTCAGTTGGTAAAAGACACCATTATGTCTTGGAGGAAGGAAGCAGAAAGGGAAGTGCAGGTCAGAACCAGCTGTCGACTTGGGAAGGATGTGTAGGAGGAGAGATTTGCTTTGCAGAGTTTAGATTAGTGTCAGGAATTTGACAGTATAGGTTGGGCATATTGAGGCAAAAAATGATGAAATTAAAATGGATTGCCTGGGTTAGTAGCTTAATACATGAGCTGTGTACTCATTCGTTTTGTGATGAGCTCCAATGGAGGATTTAATTCCTATATTCCAAGTGACTTAATGGACTGTGTTTAATGTAAAAAGCCCCAATGACCTTAAAGAACTCCAACAATCCTAACAATTAAGCCTGCAGCTATTGCAGTCAGTGGAATTTTAGGGTACTGTGTGTGGCACCTGATATAAACCTTTTAATCTGTCATTCTTGAGTCACATTATATTATATATTGTCTTATGTACAAGGCTTTGAGCTAATGTTCTACAAAAAGTCAAAATAAAAATAGCACAATGCGTTCTTCCCAAAACTCATATCAAACACTAGTGCTAATTAACAACATCTAGATCATGCAAATTATAAGTGATATTACTTAAAGGAGAACAAAACTGAAAAAAGTAACTTGCTAGAATGTTTATAACCCCTGGATGACTCGAGGAACTCTCCTATGCTTAAGGGTAGATAATGTCCCCCAATAATGTAGGGATTGTGTAGCAGAAGCGAGAAGGTTGATCTGAGATAAGACAGGTTTGGGCACCAGAACTCATCTGACACAGATAACTTATTAGGATAAGGGGGCTGTCAGCTGGGGAGACCAGATTGCAAGGTTTAATCCCAAATCTGTTATATTTAATTCATCATTAAGTAACAGCTATTTATTACATTTGGATCTGTGTTTTGGGGGCGGTGTGTGGTGCTGGGGGTTAGGAAGCACATAATTAGTAGGTAGGCAGTTCAAATGCCATGGGAGGCAGACTGCTGCCACCAATAGGCCCTTGAATATGGTCCTTAACCCCAATTGCCCCAGGGGTTGGGCTGAATGCTGGCTAACCCTATGCTAGGACCCCCAGACTTGCTGCCACCCATATATGTGTCTGTATGTCTCATGGGAGCAAGATAAGTTAGGTGAAAACAATTTTCCCATGGTAATGAGTGAAGCATCTCTATTCTATTAAGGTAATTAAAATCTATTGAGATGCTGAAATAGCTTATTCTTTTGCAAAACAGATCAAGCTTGGAGTGCTATGAAATAGAGTGTTGTCATTTTCCTTTTGTGGTGTCCTTGAAAAAAATATTTGTCAGTTGTATAACTAAATATCCATGTCTATAATTGAGTGAAAGTTAACGCTGAATGAGTTACTATGTATAAATATTACTACAGTATGTAGGAACTGGAATAATATAAAATTAATATCTTGGAGATATACTGTTCATTCCATTAAATCTGCTAGTTAGATGAAATGGCATTGTAAATGATCATTGTGTTTTTTTACCTTTAAGCCTTTAAAGTTTGTATATCAATTCTATTAATTGGACAAGAGCTTGAATGTTAATTCTATTATGTATAACAGTTTTATTTGATGTCAAGGCAACATGGTAGCTCAGTAGTTGTGGGTTTGAATCCCACCTCCACTCTGCATGTATGACATTTGCATGTTCTCCGACCATTGCAAGGATTACCTCCAGCTCCTCCCAGACCATGTGGCCTCAGGACACATGTGATGGCCTGGCATCCCATCTAGGGTGTACCCCAGCCTTGTGCCTTATGCTGACTGGTATGGGCTCCAGACTTTACTGTGACCTTCTCTTGGACAGTTGATTGCAATATGGATGGGTGTTTTGTGTTGCACAGGTTTAAACACAGCCATGTAATGAGTTGGCACCCTATCCTAGGTTATAGCCTTGCACCTGTAGCTTCCTGGATAGGCTCCGGACCCCAACGATTCTGCATAGGACAAGCAGGTATGGCTATGCTGAACATATTAAAGAAACAAGCCTGAACAACAACTAAAGAAACTAACAAAGCCTAAAACAAATGATAAAATTGTGAAATAATAGTTTAATAACAATCCCAATGAGGTGTTATCTGTTTCTAGTATTCATACTTGATTATTCTCTCTCATTCATCTCATCGCTGAACCCCATTCACCTCCACCAATCATAACACACATAATTACTAAACCTTACCTAACCTGCTTTAAGACCATTGCCTGAAATCAATTTTAATTAACATATCAGGGATGGCACAGGCTAAATCCTTCAGGCAGGCCATGCAGATTGCACAACGCATCATGAGGATCAATATGCTAATGCAATCTAGGCATCACACTTTAAAATCAACAAAACAATCACTGCATGGTGTATTTTGTTTTGTCCAAAGTGTCGTTCATATGACTGTTCTGTTTCCAATGACATCCATCTGGAACGATGAGTAGTTCTACCTGTTTTTCAGCCTTAATCGTTTTTTTTAAATATGTGCCATTACTTCCACTAGAAACCATGTAAAATGGATATATTTGTGCTTCTGGTGTGCTGGAGCTATTTTCCTAAAGCCCCCCCCGCAATGCAGCAGCGTCTTACACCTGCAGAACCCCTCACTGCAGACTGGAGAGCAAGGGAAAGTTAAGAGGCCAAACAGATGGGTCCTTTTGTCTTCTCATAAAGGGATTGGGTTCAGGGAGATGTTGGCATGCATATGGAAGAGGTGGGGGGTGGCAAAAGGAAGGGCTACTCAACAAAGTCGCCTGTAATGTGTAATCCTTACTTTTAATGAACCCTGCACCAAAGGCTTAATGAACCATGCTCCCTTTGCTAAAATACGTGCCACTCTTTGACCTCTGCACTCCACTAATGCAAACAATATTAGGTGGTGGGGGGCGGGGGGGTGTTGTATCCATAGAGATTAGAGTGAGATTTAAGAATTCTCCAGTTCTCCAGAATCCCGAATTGTCCCCCACAATGTAATAAAAACCAGTTATTTTGACACTGTGAGAACTATTTTTCAGGTCTCCACAAACATCTGGGACTGCAATCAAAAAACTAAAAATGCCAAAAGTCTCAAACAAAAGGGGGTAGCTGAGGAAGCCTGGTGTTTTGGCACAAACCAGTCTAGTTAACCAGTACTAATCCAACCCCAGACACACGTTAACACCCCACCCCCTGGCTTTTGTGTAAGCATGGCCTAATCATTAAATAACACTACTCTCCATGCAGACAAAGCATGTGTGAGTTAATAAATCACCAGGCTTCTAATTAACCAGCCTTTGCATTCTGTAGTATAAAATAAAGTCAGATACCTCAATATGGAATTAAATGCAAGGATGCTATTAGTGTATTTAAATCAGAACAACAAGAGTTAAGAGTGGGGGCTCCTATGCTGAAAAGACTTCCAGCGTAACTGCCAACTGGAAGCGATTTTGTGAATAAATACATCTCAGCTACACTGATGATGCACCTTGTCTTATAACATGATCTTTTCTGACACAGATGTGAGTGAGACTTTATATCTAACATGACAGATTTGAAATAATCATCTAAACATGATTTTTCTCTTAGTCATACAGGGGAATTGAAATAATCACGCTAGTTAAGTATTTTTGACATATACTGTCCATGTAATCCAGCTATAAAGAGGTTTTTGATCAATGTTGAACAATGTTGGGCTAATTGTGGGTAATGTTCAGGTGGTTTTTAGTAAAATTATTGGAAGGCCCTTCTATGAAGCCCTGAGTAAACAAGATACAACAGCTGCAATCCAGTCCTATGTGACTGGTGTCTTTGAATTACAAAAATAACAACTGGAGACTGTATAATAAAAAGTATGACAAAAATCAAGTGAGGAAAACTTCAATAGACAATCAGTGTTGTTCTGGATTTGTGCAGTCATGAGCTCACTGGTCTAATGGCACCATTCATTATGGGCGCTATTATAATAAAGAGACAGGGCTGCACACAAAGCCATCATTTTCAAAAATTTAAACTGAAGAAACAAACATTTGCCTCACCTCTAAGTGCCTGCATACTCCAAAAGAAATAAAGCAATCATGGTAATTTAAATGACTCTGTGGGCTGCGCCACATGCACAAGCTATGCAGAACACAGAGCTGGAGCAACTGCAGGGCCCTGATCGGGGAGGGGGGGCTGCAGGAGAGCAGTGGTGCATGTGTATTTGCACTATGGAGGAAGGGGGCAGCGTGGCTTTTCGCAATGGCAGCTGTGGTCATTAGTGCTGCTGAATGAGAGCTCACAGACACTGGCAACAAGCAAGAACCTGAGAGGTGGAAGAGGGGGAGGCGGGATGCCAATGGCAGACGCTCAGTTTGAGGGCTAATTGATAGGGGGGCAAATAAGCAGTGTGTGAGCACATACTGTATATTAAGAGAAGTCAGACGGGTGCCGGACTGGCATTTCAATCAGGGTACTTCTGTCTGCAGCGGTCTCACAATCTGGCAAATATTCTTAGGGTCATGGTTATGATGCTGCTGAGTACAGGATTTAATGCAATAATGTACACAAATATTTCTAATGGTCCCCTAATAATGACTCCCAAAAGAATTCAAATGACATTTTTCTTATAAAATTCAACAAAATTTTGTAACACTTTCTATGAATGCCATGTCTATGTGCACATTCACAACACATTATAATGCCTTCATAAAGCATTATAAACATGGCTATAATGATTTAGAAAAAGCTATAATATATTATATCCATATTTATTATGCATTATCAATGTTTTATGAAGCTGTCATCTGTAATCCACCTTCCTAATACAGTACAAAACATCCTTAATAAGCGATGAGATGAATGAGAGAGAATAATCCTTAATAATGACCATTATAATGCATTATAAAGGTATTTATAATACATTATAGATGACAACTTCAAGTAAACTGTCACCCAAAATTCCCCTTCCACACAATATTCCTGTTTCAATATGGCTGTTTACCTTATGCTTGTTTGGTGCTTTCTCATATTAGACATGAAACTGTACTTTTCTCCAATGTTTTAATTCAACCATTAATGCAAAAAAGAAAAAAGTAATACAGTAAGTACCAGAGCAATTAATGGTGGCACTTCTAAAAGTCATAAAGCGCGCCATGCAAATGTCTGCCATGAATCAAGTCTTATGCTAATGTTTTCAAATAAGGCCAACCGATTAAGCTGCAAAATTGTACATAAAGACAATTCACTGTTAATGTGAAGAGTGCCATTATGACAATCACAGTAAACCTGTAAGGGAACACCTTCCCTACTAAATGCTGTTTCCAAGCAAGCTGTGAGTGTGGACTGTACATGTTGTCTCTTGGTGAATATTATGTTTATTTCCCCCTGTCTAAAACCACGCGATTCAGTAATATGGCATTGCTAAGTTGCCCATAATGTTTGTATGGGTAGGTGCAAGTGATTCGAGACGGTTCTCTGCCTTGGTGTCCTGGGCTGCTTGGGAAAAGCTTACTATGGCCAAAAGCTCTTATGGAAGATAACCGGAAGGATGGAGCTTTTTCTGAGCAATGCATTTAATAGAAAAAAATCTGTCATATGAAAATCATGCAAGTCTCACTGGCTTTTTATTTAAGTCCTCTAATATCGCAGTCATGTGCACTGATAATCCAAAAGGTCCTTCCCATTCCTGACATGTAAATAATACTGACATGGATCTTAATCTAACCCTAACCCTGATTTTTTTCACCATAATACTAGTGCATGACATACAGTATGTTTCAGTATATAATGAAATGGAAGACTAACCCTTAAATTGTGCTTCCTCCCAAAGAACAATGCAATCTAAATCTGACTGAAATGTAAGGCCCCTCTCTTGTTACGCCACAGTAAACAGACACAGAATTAATCCTGGTTTTGTTGTAATCCACATTCTGTGTTTGAATCCATAATGTACATGTTGTACAAAAGTGAAGACTATTATTATTATTATTATTATTAGAAGTAGTAGTAGTAATAGTAGTTGTAGTAGTAGTATAACCTTTTCTTGGGGGACAGTGTGCCTGTAATAGGATCACCAGTCCACAACCCCCACTTGCTCCAGAGACTGGCTGATGCTGCTTTCTGCCAAATAAATGAAATGAGTAGTATTAATAATAAGCAATTGTCATGTAACCAAAAACTGCATTTCAGAAACAGTGCAGATTCCACAAGTCCCTGCCATAGGTTTCAGGATCAGTTCAAAGATATTTCCCATTATGCTGCTAGAGTCTTTTATTTTTTTAATATTATGTATCTAGGATATTTGTATCATGGCTGTAGATGCTATGAGAAGATAACAGTTAGTAGCAGTAATCTGCAGAGAAAAAAATCTAATGGAAAAACCAAAAGCAAAAAGAGAGCAGGTCGGGGGTATGGGGAGGGATATCAAACACTTTCCACATGCTTAACTATTTTGCACAGTAATGAACGCCCTTAAGGGCTATTAAAAGAGGTTGGCTAATATTTAATTAATGAAGAAGAGAGACCAAAAATATAAAGAAGAAAGGAAAATCAAATAATACAGTGGAAAAAAAACAGGTTGAGTGGATAATAAGATTGAGAAGTGGATGCCTTCAAGCAGGAGGGATGCAGAGAGCAAATCAATGCGAGAAGTTTCTGGCAACATTCTTGAGAGGCTCACACGTGGCTTGCATGATCATGAATGGTGCGTTTATGCAAGCCTGGAGTGGGGGGGCTACCTGCTGTGAAGACTATTACCTGTTACACAACCACTTAATTTCTAAATATTTTCAAATAATGGATATTGGAATAATGGAATCTTTTCTGAATTTTGTATACAAGGCAGCTTGAATCTGGGTAGTTCAATGAAGACCATATATACCCAAGGTCTCATCCTCATCCCACCTCCCTGACTGGCTGCAGGGTCTGATGGAATCAGCCCCAGGGTGCTTCAGGACCTGTTCTCCCTATCCCTGAGCCTGCAGACGGTTCTCCTACCCAGGAAGACATCCTATATGTTCCAGGGACCAAAAACGGGGTGCTCCGGGGAGCCTTAAGGACTTCAGAGCAGTTGCTTTCACTTCACGCTTCATGAAGGCCTTTGAGAGGCCGATCACAGGACAGACCATGAACCTTCTGGTAGTAGCTGCAGAGAAGATGTGGGGAAAAATGGAAAACATCATATACAATTCTACCCATCCCTTCCATGGGGCACTCTCTTGGAGCACCTTTAGCCATCGGCTTATTCTGCCATGTTGCACTCAGAAACACTTCTAGGGATCTTTTCTCCCTGCTGGTATCAAGAATTAAAATGCCTCATCCTGACATGCCTGCCCTCACCCGCAGCCCAACAACACACTTTTAGAACACACCATTTAAAGCAGAGTAGAACATGCTGCATATATACAGTACACTCACCTATAGGATTATTAGGAACACCTGTTCAATTTCTCATTAATGCAATTATCTAATCAACCAATCACATGGCAGTTGCTTCAATGCATTTAGGGGTGTGGTCCTGGTCAAGACAATCTCCTGAACTCCAAACTGAATGTCAGAATGGGAAAGAAAGGTGATTTAAGCAATTTTGAGCGTGACATGGTTGTTGGTGCCAGACGGGCCGGTCTGAGTATTTCACAATCTGCTCAGTTACTGGGATTTTCACGCACAACCATTTCTAGGGTTTACAAAGAATGGTGTGCAAAGGGAAAAACATCCAGTATGCGGCAGTCCTGTGGGCGAAAATGCCTTGTTGATGCTAGAGGTCAGAGGAGAATGGGCCGACTGATTCAAGCTGATAGAAGAGCAACTTTGACTGAAATAACCACTCGTTACAACCGAGGTATGCAGCAAAGCATTTGTGAAGCCACAACACGCACAACCTTGAGGCGGATGGGCTACAACAGCAGAAGACCCCACCGGGTACCACTCATCTCCACTACAAATAGGAAAAAGAGGCTACAATTTGCACGAGCTCACCAAAATTGGATAGTTGAAGACTGGAAAAATGTTGCCTGGTCTGATGAGTCTCGATTTCTGCTGAGACATTCAAATGGTAGAGTCAGAATTTAGCGTAAACAGAATGAGAACATGGATCCATCATGCCTTGTTACCACTGTGCAGGCTGGTGGTGGTGGTGTAATGGTGTAGGGGATGTTTTCTTGGCACACTTTAGGCCCCTTAGTGCATTGTTTCTGACCATGTCCATCCCTTTATGACCACCATGTACCCATCCTCTGATGGCTACTTCCAGCAGGATAATGCACCATGTCACAAAGCTCGAATCATTTCAAATTGGTTTGTTGAACATGACAATGAGTTCACTGTACTAAAATGGCCCCCACAGTCACCAGGTCTCAACCCAATAGAGCATCTTTGGGATGTGGTGGAATGGGAGCTTCGTGCCCTGGATGTGCATCCCACAAATCTCCATCAACTGCAACATGCTATCCTATCAATATGGGCGAACATTTCTAAAGAATGCTTTCAGCACCTTGTTGAATCAATGCCACTTAGAATTAAGGCAGTTCTGAAGGCGAAAGGGGGTCAAACACCGTATTAGTATGGTGTTCCTAATAATCCTTTAGGTGAGTGTGTGTATATATATATATATATATATTTATTTTATTTTTTTATTTTACAACTACAGTGGTACCTCGGTTCTCCAACTCACTAGAACTCGAATTTCTTGAAAGTCGAACAAACCAGTTTGACCTAGAACTCGATCTGAATATCAGAAGTCGAACCGTGAATGCTGACCTAATATAAATTGTACGCGCCAGGAAATGAGTCATACTACAATGCAATTCTTACTTGAATGTCTTCTTCACAACTTTAGAGCATTTATGTCATTTATTTAAACTTTATTTTACCAGGTAAATTAACTGAAAATCAGTTCTCACTGCTTTACTGTGATATTCGGGAGAAATAGCAGATTACGCATCGGAACTGCCTGGGATACAAACGTCATGCGTGTAATTAAACTCTTCAGCCAATAAGGGTAAAGGTATGTCGTCACGGAGGCGGTACCAGTTTGTGCAGCCGGGTGAGAGGTCGCAATGCATCTAACCCTAATGCATTGCGTCAGGATCAGAACGCATTGCTTTAAGCCAGCGCTGTAAGCAAGTCGAATGCACCCAATGACCGGACTGGGGAAACAAACTGAAATGCGGAGAACTAATGAAAATACAGAGGACTAATGACAACATCCAGAAACAGCTGATCACATGGAGATCCCACACGAGGTTAATGAGGGGGCGTGGCACACGGAAGGAGCGGACGATTGGAGCAGGACACATTGGTTTTTTTTAACTTTACACATTGGATACATTTATTTTCTTACTTTACAAATTACTGTTTTGATAAATGTCCTTAATGTGTTTAGTACAGTATGTGCTCTTCTTGTTTTATCCGGTTCATTTTGTGTTTAAATGCTAAAAAAAAACATATTTAGGCATAATATTTTGGGGCCGGGAACAGATTAATTTGTTTTCCATAATTTTTTATGGGGAAATTTCGATCAGAACCCAAACTTTTTAGGATTCGATCCGGAGTTCTGAACGGATTAAGTTCGAGTTCTGAGGTACCACTGTATTTTATTCTTGAGCCGTCCTTTAATACTCTGTACAATACGATATTTTGTATAAAACAATATAACCAAAAAAGTGATAAATTTAAATGAGCGGACGATTGGGGCAGGACAGGGGTAATGTTGGGATAAGATCTTTATCGTTTTGGAAGCCATTAAGAAGAAAATGCTCTTCTTGTTTTATCCTGTTCATTTTGTGTTTAAATGCTAAAAAAATAAAACATATTTACATATTTAGGTGTAATTTTGGGGGACAGGGAACCAATTAATTGGTTTTCTATTATTTCTTATGGGACAAATTCGATCAGAACTCGAACTTTTTAGGATTCGATCCGGAGTCCGGAACGGATTAAGTTCGAGAACCGAGGTACCACTGTATTTATATCACATGTGCACTCCACTCCTAATGTATTTTCTTTTCTGTTTTTGTCTCCTGCCTTGTCTATCTGTGCTATGTATGTCAGTGCCCTTGATATATATTGTTTTGCTGTTTGCAACCAGATGTCTCCTTGCAATCAACAAAGCCTATCATCCATCCATCCATCCATCCATCTATCTATCTATGCTCTGAAGTAAATATACAATTAATCTATTTAATAGTTTTGCTGTGAGATCATGCAGTGTCCTATTTTAATAACCACTTACCACTTCATAATCCACTTATGGTGATGGTTAGGAGTTTTTAAACTACATAAAGCAATTTTAAACCATATTATTGTTAGTTTCAGTGTAAACTGGACCTTCTGTGGCCCCCTTCTCCAAATCCAATAGCTTGGAGCCATTCAGAGAGACGAGGGATAAAAGAAAGAATCAGCTCAGAAAGCCCACATGGGATTTTGCTTGTGAATTATGAGCCCTGGGAGCGAACTGTCCTGGGTCAAAGGAAGACTCCCACCAGGGCGTCTGCAGGCATTGGTGCTCTCCACCACAAAAACAGATGGTTTAGCCCTGGTTTCACCCCTTTAATAACACCTCCACTCTTTATTATATCCTATCAAGGTCCATTAGCCCCCCACCATGTGTGAACTACAGTGCCACAGGACTTCCACCATGCAGCTTCTGAGGCACTTCCAAGCTCCTGGGGTTAGCCTGGCCAATGGAAACCAGCCAGCTAGCGAACATTAAAACAAGGAAGTAACAGTGGCCAGGGCTGGCAAGAAGTCAACTGAGTGCAAAGCACATCTCTAAGTGTTTAAAAAATGAGGCAGTTCTGGATCAATACTCTGTTATTTGCTGTGCTGGTATTGTCTACTCACAGGGACAAAGAACACAAAAACACAAAAAACTAAGATGCGATTGGGAGACTGTGGATGCTGTAGTGTACTGTACAAAGCAGAAAAAAATCATACCACTGTTCACACATCTAATGGTTTTATTTCATTCTTATTTTAAAAAAAATTAAAGTATCAGTAGAATCATTATTCAGTTGTAAATTGCACACAAACCTTCTGCATTAAGGGACACGAAAGCCCATCCTTCTGTGGTTTTCATATTCCCAAAACTTTCCTGAGTACAAGACACCTTGTTTACCCAAATAGACGTTTGAATCTATTCACTTAAATGTTTAACCTCTGTAACTGATTTCACAACAACACAAAAATTAATTATCAATTAAAGAACTAATCCTAACAAAGGGAGAATTGCTGGTCCTTTTTCCCAGGCAGACTGAACACAGGACAAATGTGGCAGTTTTCTCTGTAAAGACTGTTCACTTGTTTACCTCGAGCCTCAAACAAATGTGTCGCTTGTCACGGCTTCCCGCTATCGAGTCAGACAGATTCTGTTGTGCATGGTGGCTCACAGTTAGATTTTTTTAGAAGTCTTTCTTCATCATGGAAGATTATCTTTACCCTGGATTTCAGGAGGGGCATCGTTAAAGCTTGTGGCACATTCTAAGGTGCAAGTGCACATATCAGTGTTGTTCTCTTGTTTGTTTATCAGAGACACTGTTGTTCAGCCAAAGAAGGCATCAACCTTCCAGTACTGTGTATGGTATATCCAATGGGCTGGTAGCTTTAAATTAGGAAAAATATCTGGATTCCAATTAGCAAGCATCCAATTACAGAAGTGAATGCTGGAGAATATGCAGTGCTTCTAATATTTAAACAAATATTGGTCTTTACTTTAGCATACCAAATTATCCTGATGTTTTGCATAGACAGAGTTTACAAAACTACAGATTTACTCACTATTAACACATTTCAAAGGAGGATAAATCAAAGTCCAGTGGAGGCCAACAATAAGTGAAAGACACTGGGAAGAAAGTCAAGCAGGGGCATTCATTCACAAAATGGTACCTAGAGGACAACTCCATCATTCTGACAGGGTCCTCCTTGGCTCAGCAAGGTCCGTCAGGATCTCTCCAGATGGTTGTGTCCTAGTGCCAGTTGGAAGCCTCTAGTCCCTTTATCTCCATCTTCAAAGACTCCTCAGTAGACTGCCAGCATAAAAGGCACAATGACATGGTTGTTTTGTCCCTACACAACTGCTCTGATATTGCTTCAGCCAGGAAACAGCAGTACAGAAACTCTGTCTTCTAGCGCTCGATTGATCAGGGCAGATGACAGTGGACACTGCCAGCCAGAAATGAATGGGCCTGAAAGTGTACTCCACAGTGCTATAGTATTAAATGTCAACCAGCATATGACGACTGCATTCAAAATGAACAATATGGAGTTTGACCACATTTGCTTTTACAACCTTAAATGTGAAGATGTCCATGCATGATATTTTAAATGTGCTTTGTTAATATTTTGGGTTAGTGTACCATTATTACTAACCCACTTTTTCTGTGTTCATTTGTAATTAATATAACAGATTTTCATATTACTTACGTCAGTGTTCTCTACATGACACTATAGATTGCATCAACTACACATAATCAAATGCATACGCAGGGTGAAAACTGATTCCTTTTCAATACGCAACATAGTTTGTTCATAATCTCCAGCAATACACTATATTCATAACAACTCAATAATATGCAACACTGTGATTATTAGTTAGTTAGTAGTGCAGGAACTTGTAAAACTGATCATACGTGTCATTCTGGAAAAAAAGGCAAACATACTCAGAGAATAATAAACATTTGCGACCTTATTTTGCACTCAGGTCATGGTCCTGAACAGAGTATCAGAAGCATTCCATGTGGATTCCAGCCCATGCTGACCCATTACTTCCCATATCTGAATTAGCCAGAAGTGGATCTCTACCCTGAGGCGCATGTGCCATCTCATCCTCCAGACAGAGATCTGGTGACTGGGCAGGACACTTCACTAAGATGCACTATTTGTCATGTTCATGAAGCCATTCCTGGACAATCTTCCTGGCTATGGGCATTATCTCACAGAAAAAAATAATCTATTCCATGGTAAAACTCTGCTAGTATGAAGGCCTATACTTATTTACCAATGATATTCAGATATTGGCCTGCATCAAAATACCGCACAATCACTACCATGACAACCACCAGCCTATCAGGCCAAGCTATTTTTTCAATCCTCCATATTGTCATATCAAGGTACATTCTTTTAGTAGTCCTATGTGCATTCTTTTACTGTCCATTTGGCACCAGCAACATACTGCATTGCCAGTTGTAGACCGTCTATTGATCTGCACAATTTCTGTTAGACTTTAAGCTCTTTCATCAATGACCTGTTTTCACTCACTAGCTTGCTGTTGGCTGAAAGTCCTTTGGATGGCAGACAGTTCCAGATACACATGGTAGACTTCTTAGCAGTGTGGCACTTCTGTCCCTACTCCTGCCCACCTGGCACCTGGTCACATGCCCCATTCAAAGGCACTCGCTCAGTCTCCTGCAAAACACAGCATCTTAAAAATCTTTCCTCAGCCCCCCTCCCCTCTTCACTGAAATGGATCTAACAAGTGAAATTAGTTACAGGATTGTACCTTTAATGTGAATTAGTCTGGTCAGTGTCTTTGTAGGAAAGAGCAGGTGTCCCCGATGTTTCCTTTGAGAGTGTAGTTATTGAACAAAGTTTAAATTGAGTGATCGATCCAGCCATCCATTTTCTGAAACCACTTTTCCTATTCAGGGTGACTAGAGTCTATAGGGATAAAGCAGGGATCAATCCAGGATGGCACACCAACCTATCACACACCTACAAGCAATTTGGTAACTTCAATCAGCCTCAGCATGTTTTTGGACTGCAGGAGGAAACCAGAGGAAACCCCACAAGGACAACATGCAAACTCTACACATGGAACCCTAGTAGACACTCGAACCCAGGTCCCAGAGGTGTGTGGTAGCAGTGCTAACCACTGCCTAACCATGCCACCCTAAGCAACAGGTATTATAGGTGAATAATACATTCATCCAACTTCACTTAGTTGACTACTTTTCTGCTGATTTGCCAGCATTAAAGTTAATTTATGTCCAGCACAGGAATGGGTCCTCAGACCTGTTTTAAACACTCCTCAGAGTTCCCCACAGCTGTTCCTCCCTCCTGGCCTCAACTAACACCATAAAGGGAAGAACTGTCAACATGTTGCCCCTTTGACACATTTTTAATACAGGTGCAACTTGGTAAATAATTTGAGAGCCACCAGCATTTCAACTAGATTAAAAAAATCTTAAACAGAGCACTCCCCACACAAGTTAAGCAGTGACATATGGCAGTTCCCATATCCAAGAGTATAACACAGAGCACCACAGGAAGCCTGGCTTTTTATGTGTCATCTTCATATGATTTGCTAGAGTTTCATGTCCAGCACTGCTTAATTAAGGGATGCCTCCATAAAGAGAAGCCCGGCCTTCTCTCTGTCATTCATGGGGCGATTAACAGCTGGAAGCAATTCAGACTTAACTTTCAATTGTATAAATGTAGTTTCTGTTATTGTTATCCATTTCACATTGAAGTTAGATTTATTGTGTATTAAAGTAACTAATTTATAGAATCCTCTAGCTTCAAGAAGGGATTTATTACTTATTCATTCAGACTGCAACTCTCTGCATACTAGTTTAATTTAAGGGAATGTGCTCTTTCTGTTTTGGGTTCATGTGTATATTTGTATGTATGTATACACTCACCTAAAGGATTATTAGGAACACCATACTAATACGGTGTTTGACCCCCTTTCGCCTTCAGAACTGCCTTAATTCTATGTGGCATTGATTCAACAAGGTAATTCTTTAGAAATGTTGGCCCATATTGACAGGATAGCATCTTGCAGTTGATGGAGATTTGTAGGGCTGGACCACAATATTCGAATATTCGTTTGGAGGGATGGCATTCGAGTTTTCAGTTTGAGATTCGAATATTGGGGGGGGACAACACGTGACATCGATCCCTGCGAAACGGTTCTCATTCGCGCTTAAATGACTAGCCCTTGCGGCAACGCCAACATCGTGATTTACTCATGGGCGTAAATTTCATTTAACAGTAGGGGGGGACAATAAATATAAAATTTCTCATGAACAATTTTTGAAGGGGACACAAATAATACAGTCACATTGTACTTATAAAGATATGTCCCCACAATGAAAAACTTTGCTTCTATCATTATTATTGTAGCATGGAGACTGCGTCATTATGGTTATTTTCAAAGTTTTTCTCAGGTTCAATGACAAAGCAGATTTTTCTTCAAAACTATTTATTGCATTGTTTGTTATGTTGTTTACAGTCAAGCCATCAACATACAATAAAATTTAAACATGACTGTTTAAATGCATAATAGATATTGATTAAACAAAAAAAATACAGTGGGGTCAGTTCGGACGTAGCACAGTGCTCATTTAGTAAATGCACAGCTACACAATATGCTAATTGTGGCCGTTAATGTTAAGTTAACATTATGCCAAGTCGTCACAAATAAAACAATGCATGGAAAACGGCTTTGGCGTGTTAGTTGCAGTGTACTATGCAACAAGCTATTGTAAACAAGCTAACGTTAACTAGATAAGTAATATTTTAATCGCTAATATAGCAGATTCGTGGAAAATTACATCGGTAATCAGCATTTTTGCCGCAACTAATTTATGAATGAGTCTGCATCAACTACATTAAAGAGAATCGCTTTATTTAAAGTGAATAAAATACCCTACTTACTGGAGTTCAACATTAATTGAGCCGCAGCCACACACCTGATTCGTGTGTGTAGAGTAGGTGAGATGACCTGGGAAAGCAGGCAGTTGGCCAAACCACTGTGAGGAAGGGGAGGGGGAACTCAACTGTTTCTAAATGCATTTTTTGCGTTTGTTTTTTTTTCTACTTACAGAATTATTTTAGGTATACATACATGTATTTTTCACAATAGATAGTGCGATGTTTTTTTTTTTTATAATTTTTTTTGGGGGGACAACCCTCGGATAGGGGGGGACATGTCCCCTCCGCCCCCCCCGGGATTTACGCCCATGGATTTACTTTATCTCTTACCGAAGACCTCAGTTGTGTGGGAGCACTTTAAATTGACTGAAGATAAAATAAAGGCAATGTATCAAATATGCGATTTAAAACTGGCCTACCACTACAGCACAACAAGTTGTTTTCTGTTTTTATTCTATAAGGGAATTCATTTAATTTTATTTAAACTGTTCGTTAATTAAAATGTGTGATTTTATTGAAAGTATATGCTGCTGCCGTGTTCTTTATGTATTAAATTCGTTGAACTTCGTTAATTGATAAATGTTGGGCTACCTTATTTAAAGTATTGCTCTAACAGACCTGTTATTGTTTTGTATTATAGTGCAGTGTTCGTTCTTAAATAATATAAACCCCGTCCGGGCCGCATGTAGCGCCCGGCTTTCGGTTCGTGCTGTTCTGTCATTTATTAAAATTTTAATCATTCTGAAAGTGTCGCGACTTGCCTGTATCCATATTACACAAAAATGCGACTTTGCACTCCCTTGCGTCCGCAGCAGTTGGATGAACGGTTCTCGACATAAAAATGCAACAGACAGACACACACAGAGAGATTCCTGCCTTTATTAGAGATAAGAATATATTCAGCCCCCTCCCACCGAAGCTTCGAATATTCGATGTTGATCACTACCGAATACTCGAAGCTCAAAAAATGGTATTCGGACCATTCCACCACATCCCAAAAATGCTCTATTGGGTTGAGATCTGGTGACTGTGGGGGCCATTGTAGTACAGTGAACTCATTGTCATGTTCAAGAAACCAATTTGAAATGATTTGAGCCTTGTGACATGGTGCATTATCCTGCTGGAAGTAGCCATCAGAGGATGGGTACATGGTGGTCATAAAGGGATGGACATGGTCAGAAACAATGCTCAGGTAGGCCGTGGCATTTAAACCATGCCCAATTGGCACTAAGGGGCCTAAAGTGTGCCAAGAAAACATCCCCTACACCATTACACCACCACCACCAGCCTGCACAGTGGTAACAAGGCATGATGGATCCATGTTCTCATTCTGTTTACGCCAAATTCTGACTCTACCATTTGAATGTCTCAACAGAAATCGAGACTCATCAGACCAGGCAACATTTTTCCAGTCTTCAACTGTCCAATTTTGGTGAGCTCGTGCAAATTGTAGCCTCTTTTTCCTATTTGTAGTGGAGATGAGTGGTACCCGGTGGGGTCTTCTGCTGTTGTAGCCCATCCGCCTCAAGGTTGTGCGTGTTGTGGCTTCACAAATGCTTTGCTGCCTACCTCGGTTGTAACGAGTGTTTATTTCAGTCAAAATTTCTCTTCTATCAGCTTGAATCAGTCGGCCCATTCTCCTCTGACCTCTAGCATCAACAAGGCATTTTCGCCCACAGGACTGCCGCATACTGGATGTTTTTCCCTTTGCACACCATTCTTTGTAAACCCTAGAAATGGTTGTGCGTGAAAATCCCAGTAACTGAGCAGATTGTGAAATACTCAGACCGGTCCGTCTGGCACCAACAACCATGCCACGCTCAAAATTGCTTAAATCACCTTTCTTTCCCATTCTGACATTCAGTTTGGAGTTCAGGAGATTGTCTTGACCAGGACCACACCCCTAAATGCATTGAAGCAACTGCCATGTGATTGGTTGATTAGATAATTGCATTAATGAGAAATTGAACAGGTGTTCCTAATAATCCTTTAGGTGAGTGTATATAGCTTTTGCTCTTGGTTAGTAGTTTGAGCTGAGTTATAAGTGCAATAAATTTTATGTTAAATAAAAGAGGCCGCTATGTAATATTGGCACATATTTTCTTATACAATATTGCTGTAATCCCACATTATAGAGTAATATTTTTGTGGTCTTGGTTTGTGTCTTTTGTTTAACATGTATTATTTTGTTTCTGGTCTATAAGTCGCTTTGAAGAAAAGCACCAACCAGAAAATTAAATGTAAATATGAGCAGGTCCTAAAGCCAACTATGCATTTCCCAGCATTTTGAAAATTTTTTAAATGCTTGTTTAAAACCTCTAGTGTAAGGGATAGTAAGAGAACTTACAAAGTCACGTTACTGTAAAACCACGCTTTATGAATTAGGATAACTAGGTTCCTTTCCACAAATCAAATGACTTACAAATTAAATAACTGTCCCACTCCCCCCTCCCCCAATTGCCACCATCACTAGCCTGCAATCATTAGACATGGGAACCCATCCACATGTTTCGAGACTGGACTGCAGTGTGCTACAACGGGGGGGGGGCACACATAAAGAGCCTTTTCTTTCCTTTCCTGCCCCTTTCATTGGGTACGTAAAGGGGGTTACCAGGGTGATTGGTCCCTCCTGCTGAGGAGGTCTGGGAAATCTGCAGCTTTTCCTGACATTTTCTGGAGCAGGGAGAGGAATAACGGTGAGTAAAGATGAGGGAAGCCGGGCAGACGAGGAGAGGAAGGAGGCGGCCAGCGCCCCTGTAGCATCAGGAGAACATACTCCCACATTCTGAGACAGCTGGATCCTCCCTGTTTTTCTTTTGTCTCCCATCTCAGATTGTCCCTTTATTTACGGTACTACTGCTTTTCCCTGTTTTTCTTTCTCTTTCTTTGGATGGTTTTGACAGAAAGACAACAAACTGGAGTATCTCTCCCCATATATTGAACTTTCAACTTATCCTCCAGCTTGCACTGTCCCATAGAACAATAAAACAAACACTGTGGTTTTTAATGAGAACTAGTATGACAAGTTTAGCCAATCATGTTATTCAACACTGAAATACTGGACTGTATCCAATCTGACTAAATAACCAATTAGAGAAGCATGTTTTACATGGCCCAATAAGATTTCAGTGATTATTTTTCCAAATTCAGAAAGTAAAAAGTTGAGTTAAACTGTGCCACTTAAAATAAGTGCTGACATTTCCCTATAAGCAGCTATGGTTTCCTGACAAATATTAACATGAAAGAATGTTGCGAAGTGCTGTGAAAGTTGATATTAGTCTACTTCAGCAACAGGCTATTTTCAAACTCAATCAATGTTTTCCGTAAAGTGGAATATGGCTTCAGACAGCAAGGAATGTGTGAGGAATTTCCATTTGACTTAACAGGCGTATTTAAAAGCATCGGTGCTTTTAATGAAATGGTTGGCTTGTGGTACAAAAGAAAGATAGCTGTCACTGTAGCTCTCAGTGTTGAAGACGCAACACATCATCTATTAAAATGCCAGTCTGTATGTGACTCTTTGTGCTTAAGAGGAAATATGCAAATACATAGTTTTTTATTGCGCGACGCAGGGGCCCCGCTGTCAGTTGCAAATGAGGTTTGCGTTCTGAAGGTCTGCGTCTGTACATGATCCAGTGGAGATGTAGGCTCTTTCAGCACACTGTCGATCTCCGACACCAAATGAAGGAAAAGGGCTTCGGGGGAATACAAATGCTCAAGGCTACTGTTATCACTTTAGACAGCTTGGCTTATACTCTCCCCATCATCTTTACAAGACATTTTCACGTAGACGGGGCACATTTAATGTAATGAATCCATTAGAGTTATATCGCCAGCCTGGGAGGAGAAATGTTTCTTACAATTCCCGATTTCATCCTAGCGTCCCAGCACTCTGAATTGGGTTAGTGCGAACAGACCTATTATCTCTGGCCATTGGAAAAGAGATGCTGCTATGTGATATAAAATGTGAAAACAAGCCATTGATCTCCAATCTTATTTTTCTGTTACCAGTAGCTACAGGTCAATTTTTAGTAATGCTTTACATTAACTGCACCTTCATTATGCATTCGCAGGACATTTAGTGCACCATCATAATGCATTCATAGAATATTCATAAGCAGCATATAAGTATATTGTAACATACCTTAACAGCTTTAATATAGATTAATAGCAAATATTGTATGATAATACCAAACATAATAATCATGTAATGATTTAATGTTTCTTATTAAGGTATATTAAAGTTGTAAAGGCATGTTAGGGGGTTAAGGTTTACTTACATGCTGCTTATGAATGTTCTATGAATGCATAATGAGTGCATTATGACAGTGAAATTATTGTAAAGTGTTACCCAATTTTTGTAGCCATTTTTAATATCATACACATATGTATTCAAGAACTAAAATATGTCCACCAAATTATGTAACTTCTATGCTGCATGTACAAAAACATGCAATGTATTAGCATACCACAAGATGCACTTTATGCAATGCAGGCCATTTGTACAAACACACATTCACTCTCCCTGTTACACAGCAAAGGCAGTTTAGATTAACTAGTTTACACACCAAATCACCAGTGATATTCCAGTTCACAGAGCATCACCAGTGATATTCCAGTTCACACAGCATCACCAGTGATAATCCAGTTGAAAGACATGGGCTCATTGAGTACACTAGAATGCCACAGGACAGCATTATAGCAGCTATATTTACCTACCTCAGTCAGTGTGCCCTCATCCAAAAAAAGAACTATTCAAGGTAATTCCACAAATAACTTTCCCTAAAAAACATTGTCATATATATATATGTATATATATATATCCTCCTGAGACCCCACCCATTCATTATGTCCATTGTATTTTTGCATCTATCTTTTCACTGATGTTAGGAAACGTATTTATTCCTGTTGTACACTAAAGAGGACATGCTGTGAAATTAAAAATAAAAATAAATTTGAAAAAATCTAAATTTTAAGATGTCTTATTTCCTCCAAAGACAAATAACCTAAAATTGAAGGACACTTTTTTCCTTGGGTCTCAGGAGGATATATCCAGAATATCTAACACATACAATTGCAGGATTTATAAACTCAGATGAACTGTGCACAGTGCACTGCCATTAAAGACCACAATTAGATAACAGAACACTAAAACTGTCCATAGTTTTCCTAACTGTGAAATTCAGACCACTGGTTTGTTGAAAGGAAGCACTGGCAGAATATTTTTTCATAAAGGTTGCACTCAACCAAAACACTTGAACCTGAAAGCCTATACTAGCAGTATTTATGCATCTATTATTCAGAGCAAAATAACATTTTAAGTATTTCTTGGGAAAGGTTATGAAGCAACCATAGTTTTGGTATTTGGCATGCATTTGCCATTCACAGATTTATTTATTCTAACAATGGATATTGGATTTTATTTTCGTTGTTGTTTATTTAAGTTATTGTTAAATGCATGCATCCATCCATCTTCCAAGCACTTTTCCTGAAGTCAATTCCAGGCAACATAAGGCACAAGACTGGGGTACACACTGGGATTCCAGTTGATCACAGACACATATACCCACACACTCACAATATGTGCAAGGTTGAGAAACTGATTAGCCTACCTGCATGTCTTTGAGCTGTGAGAGGCAACCCACACAAAGGAGGGAGAACATGCAAAGTCCCCAGACAAAGACACACATACACACAGGTTTCTATGGGCATAACCCTAATCCCAACAACCTTAACCCCAACCCAGCCCTAATCTTAACCATAAGAAACTAAGATTTTTAGTTTTTTGATTGCACTCGCAGATTTTTATGAAATTGACTGTCTCCTTGTGGGAAACAAAAAACGGTCAAAATAACAGGTCCCCACAATGTAACACATACATGACCACAATGTAACACATATTGTACATGAGAGAGAGAGAGATGAGGTACTTATTTAATTGTGGGGACTCTCCATTCATTCTATGGGCATAACCCTGATCCTAACTATGACAACCTTAACCCCTACCCAGCCCTGACCTTAACCACAAGCAACCAAACACAATACAAGATTTGTGGCAACTTCAGCTTTTTGACTGCATCCATAGATTTTTAGAAATTGAGGTTTATATTGTGAGGGCCTGAAAAATGTCTTCACATGCTAAAAAGTAACAGGTTTGATAACGATGTCTTACTGTAAATACCCTCCCCCCCCACACCCACACACACACACACACACACACACGCAAATCAGAAGTGAGATTCAAACCTACAACCCTACCCACTGAGCCACCATGCTACCCAACTAAATGTGGAGCAGCATCCCAAAGAAGCACATCAGGTTAAAAAAACAGGCTAAAAGAAGGATAAGCCAAAAGGATTTTACACCAAAAACTTGTGATTACTTTACTGAACTAAATTATGTTAATACATTCATTTCTAAAAGCAGTGTGATTATTTTGGCTTCTCTGCAACTGTTTTAGATTTCACTCGCTTGCCATTTTATGCAAAATATTCACCAGCGAAAGCCGAGTTTTTCAGATAAGGAAATTTGCAAGATCGTTGAGTACTTTGCCCTCTATGTTAATGTGTCCTTGATGTCTATATAAATGCAAATCAATATATATTTCCAGCACATTTTTTGATATTGCAATTTTTTTTAAATTATACAAAAAAGCACACTGAATATATGTAATTTTCTTCATTCTGCTTTCATCTTTTAAATTGTCTTAGTATTGAAAAAGCCATTTTCCACATTCATAAAAAAAAGAGTTTGCCTCAATTTGTTTAGGCAATAAAAACTAAACAGCAGCATTTCATATGGCCTCATGTACCCTTTCTGATGCTTCTTTATCTTGTGCTCTCTTCCATCTGACTGTGAAATATTATTTTAGGGAGGATGGGAAAATATCACCGTAGTACCAGACTGAATATGTTATAGCAGATGCCTTCTAATACTGGGCATGGTGTAATTGAAGGAGACTGGGGCTCTTGCAATATGACTGCCTATGAAAAATTGCGCACCAAGGAATTTTCAAAATCCAGGCGACGAAAAACAGCAGATGGGAGAGCGAGGGACAAATGACGTGGGGTGTGAAGTCACTGAGCAAAGCTGGGAGAAGGGGTGATTCTATGATTTTTTTGAGGTGGGGAGCACAAAAGGGGCGAGGTGTTGACCATTTCATTAGCCAATGATATGTTTTGAATCCGTGAGTGACAGAGGAGCGGGCACTTCAGGGGCCAATCAGCTTTCAGCTTGGGTCAGTGCCCCTGTGGTTCTGCCCCTGCATACACCCCTGGCTGGGAAGAAAACACACGCTTCAGTAGAAATGGGAGTATATTTGAAAATTGAAGAACTGTATGATGATGTGGAAAGATCTGCATGGTTGTGGCTTCAGTTGTCTGTGTGCCTGTGGTCTCTGGGCACCCAATTGTCTCACAGGACATGGAGTTTGGTAAGGTGAACTGGCATATTTGTGACAGCGTGATGGGAGTCTGCTGCTTGAGTTTTTCTCATCGACTGGCATCCCATCCATGGTCTACTCAGCCCTACGGCAGGTGAATGGATGGATGGGTGTTGATTTCCAATGAATTAAGTATGATTTCTGGTAATTGAAACAAAGCTCATATATACTAAAATACAACCTAAAACCAATAACAATGTACTTCCTACACATTTTGCAATCACCTGCTTTCTTAGAAGCACTATGGAAACAGAATACAGTATAATTATGATTAGGCACTAAATATTCCCATATATCATTGTAATATGGCCATTTCTGGGTAGCCTTTTTGCCTAATATTCACTTTCTATTACACAGAATTCCATTTTTTTTTCCTTTCAGGTACAAGCTATGAATATCATAATCACAGGTTGCCTATTATTCTGTGCATTAATTTCTTACACCATTCTTCTGGACTTGGTGACTCTCAGTTTGTCAGTGCTTTTGGCTTAACATACATTTATTTACTAGTAACATGCTTTGGAAAAGGCAGAATTAGCCCATCCCTGGAGCAAATGGAGTCAATGGTTACATCACACTGTTGATTACAGGATTTTAACCAGAAACCTTCCCATCACAGGCATATAGTCCTAATTCACAGAGCCATAAATGTGTTATTTTCAAAGTTCCACACCAATATGCTAGCTATGAAGAGAAAAGAGTGAAAAAAGCTTGATGATGATGATGATGGAACTTCTCTGATTAGGAAGAGAATGTGAATAGGATCCAGTCAACAGTAGGATAATGTAACGGATTCTCTAAAGCTAAAAATGTGTATGATATCTTAGATTGGAAAATATATACAGTCAGGGAAAAAATTGTTTGAACCTCTGCTGATATTTTAAGTTTTCCCACTAACAAAGAAATGACCAGTCTATAATTGCAATGGTAGGTTTATTTGAACAGTGAGACAGAACAATAACAAAAAAATCCAGAAAAATGCTTTTAAAAAAAGTTATTAATTAATTTGCATTTTCATGAATGAAATAAGTATTTGATCCCCTATCAATCAGCAAGATTTCTGTCTCCCAGGTGTATTTTATACAGGTAGCGAGCTGACATTGCGAGCCTTCTCAGCTCATTACCTGTATAAATGACACCTGTCCGTAGACGCAATCAATCTATCCAGATTCCAAACTCTGCGCCATGGCCAAAACCAAACAACATTCCAAGGATGTCAGGGATAAGATTGTGACACAAGGCTGGAAAGGGATACAAGACCATCGCCAAGCAGCTGGGTGAGAAGACTCTTATTTTCCTAGATAAATGACAATTTGGTTGGTAACTGTTACATAATTATTTTTTTCTTGCTTGTTTTGTTAATAATGTTTTGCTGTTTAAATAAACATAACAGTGAAATTTATGACTTGCCATTTCTTTATTAATGGGTAGCTTAAGAATTCAGCAGGGGGTCAAATAATTATTTCCCTCACTGTACATATAAAGGAGAAATATGAGAGGGAGAATTCATGGGTGTCCATCCTGAGCATGCAGGGAATCTGGTGAGTAGTGTCATATCTTTTCACCTGCTACAATAACTTGCTGTTTGTCCTCAACATTCAGTTTAAACCCTGTCTCGATCTTTTCTTTTCATTGCCATTACGCAGGGAGAGCCCCACAATCCTTTGTGAAGTGAGGTTGGATTTCATGGAATTAGATGAAACAGTAATTGTGTGTTGTGTATTTTTCTCTTGTGCCCGACAGATTTGGAATTGTCTTCATGGCCTTCCTTCCTGTTCAACAGAAGCCACCCTGGTCAATTACCTACCACCTGTGTCATGTGCATTTCTTCACCAACCCCTAAAAGACAAACTCTAATAAATTTGTTGTTTTTCTATTAAAAGAATCAGTATACCCTGAGCTTACCTGATCCAAGGAGTATTATGGGATCCTGGTATTTCAGGAAGTTTTACACAGTAACTCCAGAAACGTTCTTACTTCCCAAATAGCAATCCAAAAAAAAAAAATTATTTAGTCTTTTCCCCTCTGACTTACTGAAGAGTATTAGTGGATTTAATTTTCCAGTGTTGTCTGTTTCAAATAGCTACATGGAAAAAATAAGCGTATTGACTTGGACATGCCAGTCTTATAAATTTGACAGAAATATGAGGGGTCCAAAGAGATGAGCCACCCACAGAGTCACAGCATGCCATTCAATTCATTCGTGACATTTCGTCAGCTGTATCAATGCAAAATCACATATTCAAATCATTCCATCCTTTCAGTTTTTCCTATATTCCTTTTACTGTACGTATGCAGACCTATGTTGTTGTGTTTACTGGTAGGCGATTCAATGATTCTTTATTATTTTTTTGTTTTTGTCAATAATAGATAAGACGTATTCCTAGCATGACAGTTTCATTAATTACACAGTGAAGCTGGAAAAGTCAAGAATTGTTTGTTTTCCTAAGGATCATATGATCAATGATCATATCTGTTATTCACATAGGCCCATTTATGTTCAGCTGCTAAACTTCATATGCAGAGGTAGCTAGGTGTCATGCACTGAAAGACAAGTTTAGGAATCAAGCCAGCCTACTCACCAGTAAGTAGCAGTGTTAGGAATTTGCTGTTTGAGAAAGTGTCGGGGAGCAGTGGTCTGGTCCTTGTTGGTTTACAGTTTGACATACGCTAGAAACCCAGAATGGCTGTTTTGTATGTTGCCCGGTTTTCCAGCCTCACTCATCCCTGGAGTGCTAATAGGATCAGCTCATCCCCTCCCCCAATCCTGTTTCCTATGGATCAGTTTCCTGTCGAAAAGTTCAAGGATTTTTTGCGCAAACTTAAATTCAGTTCTACCAACAGCTAAGTCTGTAATTCAGGGAAAAAAAAGGCTTACGTATGCAGAGAGCAGATGTCATTGGGCATATGCATGACCACAGTCAATGACTCAAATACCAAATGTCAGTTGGTTCAGGAAGTGTTCAGGACAACTGGGTTTAAGTGCAGTTTCCTTTAACAATGCTTATCTCACTAGGAAAGTTGGAGCAGGCCAATATGAGTAAAACAGTGATTTACTGATTTTCAGTTTAGGCACTTACTGTAAGTTCAACATATGGAGGGTGCAGTGTATTTTAAAGAATGCTGTGCAGCTTGCACGTTCGCCACTGCTGGCACACTATCACATCACACAAAGAACAAGTGCAACACAAAGGGCAAATGACAAGCAGAGGAGCATTCCACCCCTGGCAGCTGGCCACCAGAGGGAATCAGAAATGTCTGGAGGAGGTACGAGCACCATGCTGGAACAATTCCAATTATGTTTCACCACTGCACAACTTACAGGCACAATCACAACTCACACTTCACAAAAAACAATATTATACTGTCTGGGCTTCTATGGGGTCCTTGCATTTTTACAAAGCTAGATGTTTAAGTGCCAAATTACCTTGCCTCGTGGTATAAAAACAATTCCTCTCCTGTTGTATTAGTCTAGAATTTCGGGCCAGATTTTGAAATGTTGAAAGAAAATACAAAAAAGTAGTTTCATGAAAATGGGGACTTCTTGAGTTTTACAAATTATTTTCATATTCTTAAAAGAAATATGGGGGAGGACTTTATATGCTGTTATGGGAATGAATGCAGTTTATAGACCTTTTAAATGTCCATTACTAATAGTAAATAATAAATGTACTCTATAGGATATATAACAGATAAAACATATGAAGTTGCAACATGTGACTAATGCTTTTAAAAACCCTTTGATTTACATGGGTTTTCAGTTACATTTTTAGTAATTTTCAAATATCTTTATTCATTTTATTGTTAATGAGTTTCCATGATTTAAAATGTACGAATTTACACAATCATCATCGTGTTTAAACCAAATAATTTTCTAAACTATCCTATAAGAACTTAAGGAATCATGTCCCTGATGCATCAACAGCTGACATATACACATAACATGAAAATGTGAGTGTTTGTAATAAAGTGGCTTTCTACATCTTAATTGTCTGCAAAGACAGGTAATTTGAGCCTCTTGAATACAGAATTATGTCTATTTGGCCACTACACCAAGCTTATGATATTAGGTATGGGAGGGATACAAGCTGACTGATATACTGAGCTCCTGTTTCCACTAGAGACTGGTACTCTGCCCACACAACTGCCTCTACTGACTTAATCCTGTTATCAATTTCATGCTCCACCACTCAAGAACAGCACCCTAGACACTTAAACTCTTTAACTAGAGGTCGTTGTTCCCACCTTTCTTGAAAGGAGCATACCACTCTTTTCTGGCAAAAAAAAAACACTGTCACACATTCGGATATAAGCTGCTTCGTGCTCAGAAACGAATCACTGAAACACGTGCCAAAAGTCATGATCTGATGAGAGCAACATCATCTTCAAATTGAAACATCACTCTTAGTCTTCATTTCAAGCACACTTTGGTAGTGCCAAAAAAGTGGACATTCATCACGCATGATAACCCTGATACAAATATTCCAGCACTATACTTCCCTCAATATATGGTGAAGGAGAGTACCACATCTCCTTCAAGTTACCAAAATACATGCAGTCTCATGCAGCTATAACAGAGCAAAGTTCTAGTTCAGTTTTGCAGCCAGGAAAGAATCTGGATTGTTCCACCTGGATCTGAGGTTAGAACAGCTTGTCCTCTCTAGCACAGACTTTGCTAGGGAACCTGAGGAGTTCTGATTCCCTACCTTCCTTAAATATACCAACCATGAAATCAGTTTACCAGCCTAATAGTACTTTGTCCGCCTCAATGCAATCAAATTTCCCATCCACCAGAGGCCTCAGGCAGTGGCTACTGAAAAGGGATAATTTCCAACAGGTTGTGATGTTTCCACAAATTACACCTTTCACTATTCAAAAGAAAAGGTCAGTACTTCCTAAATATTACTTAACACAGATTGGGTGAGGATACATTTACCATTCCATGAAGCATTGTGTGGTCCAGAATTTCTGTTCCAACTGAAAAGTGTTTCAACCTGACCTCTTAGAGATCTTTCTTTTTCAGCAAATGCTGTTCCTCTGTTGTTCTTTATGTAAGAATGTATGTAAAACTATGTTCTTCAACTTGCCAGCTTCCTATATCATTCGTGTCTCAATGCACATTTAGGCAACCATCTTCTGACCGGGAACGAATGTGACCTGTATGTGGAAAGGCTTAAAACCTGATAGACAAGTGGGGTTTTAATCAATCTGATACCACATGGATTGACAGGTAAAAGATTTTGCAGTTCTGTTGATAAAATAATAGAAGGATTTCAACCAGAAGCAGCCCAGAAAGAGTAGTGCAGTGTGAGCAAATTCTTTGGGTGTTGTAACAGAGGAATCTACTTGGTAACTATGGTTACATGGTGGGAAAGAGTGAGCTAGTTGCTGAGAATAAAACCTAGATTCCTGGTAACCTAGGAGCACCCTTAACAGAAACTAGAAAAAAATCAGAAGAGTGTCTGACCGGAATGCAAATCAGCTACTTCTTGGAAATGTAAAACAAAAACTAAAAAAGTGAGTACATCAGTTCCCAAGCTCAATGTATTTAGAAGAAAAACATTGCAAAAAAATAAAACATATGAAACTAGACAGGTGGCAGGGGGTGGGGGTGGGGGGCTGTTGGAACAACAGCATTGTATTTCCTGGACAGCCCCATCTCTGGCTCCGACCCATCTAATTCTCTGTAGAATTTCTAGAATAAATGTCTTTTTACCTGAATGCTATGAGTCCTAGTCATGACATAACTTAACTCTGAAACTACACCTATTCATTTGCTGCACATTCCACTTACATGCCAATTTGCTGAATCTTTCCCCATCAATTAGGTGCTTACCTTTTCTGCTTTGTGTATGTCATAATGTCCACATCTTAAAGTGTCATTTATATTAGAAGTATTATCCATATTTTTATGTTAAAATATTGATATTTATTTCTCATTTGCACTGTAACCAACATTTTTCGTGACATATCAGTAAGAGTATAGAAATAGTCCTGAGGGGCCACAGACAACTTTTTTGAATATTGTCTGCATGATGTACATGTAACTCATATACATTTAACTTGCACTTTTATCCAGATAGACTTATAGTACAGGGAAGGATGATTCAAGTGTGCTCCCAAAGACTTGGGCCAATGACCATCATGCTCAAAGTGCAAGGCTCTATTGGTTGAGCTACAGACATTAAATTATGCTTTAGTTTAATCTACATAAATAATTCTAACTCTAGCTCATGATCATGCCGCTCGAAACTAAGACAGAAATTACATCCCATACTGGTTCAATACCGGACACAGTATTCCATTTTTCAATACAGGGCAGGATGGTTGTAAACTCTAATCCTCACATTTCCCGAAAGACATAATTGCTTGACTACACTGGTATGTTTCTTTTGCATAATAAAAATCTGAAAAGTAAAAAAGTGTTTTTATTTACAGTAAATAGATGGGATTACATACAACCAACAAGAACAGTATATACAACTTTTTTTTTAAACTCTGAACTCTTTCACTTTCACTTGAATATACTAATTCCGTACCCACAAAACAAGGGATATTAGCAAGCAAGTGTCTTTATCTTGCCTGAGCAAGTATGATAAATTTTGCCAATAAAACACTGCAGTCTAAAGAAAATATTATTACAAGCCTACCTTATATGCTCTCCCCACCTCTCCAGAAATGTCAACTGATTAAATTCTCCGACAATAAACTCTGCCGATACATATTTTATCAACCAGCTACTGGATTGCTAAGGATAAAATCTGCAAAAAGGGAGGCAAGCAATGAAAAATCAATATGAAATTTTTTATAGATCATTTAGAAAATCATCTTGTGCCCCGCAGATTTAGAGTCACTGACCTGTACAGTGTTCCTGGGAAGTTTGTAAAAAGATTCACAAATAAAGTTTAGATGGCAGATGGTTGCATTCACATGATGGTAGCTGCAGGTGCTAGGGTGTCTTGCAGTTACAGTTTTCCAATTTTGAGGAGACTTGTGGTCTGGTCAAGAGCACATTTTCAGGTGGAGATTTTCATCCATATAATGTTTTTATGAAGTGGTAATGAGATCCATAAAAGATAAACTGGAGAAAATACAATAATAAAAATGAAAAAGATCCATCAAGGGGTTTCTTAATTACTAAACCATATGCATTACCTTGAGTCTGGGGAATACAAAAAATATATGAAATGATATGTCACATTAAGATCGTATAGAAAAATTGCTTAATGTGATTACTAATAATTTGAATTTCCAATGTTATACTAAGTGATCCACTAATCTTACTTATAGTTGTTATATTATCTTTCATTGCCTAACAACAAAAACAGAAATTCCCTATAATTTCACAGAAAATGACTACAGTGACTTATTAAAACTGTCAGCTAGAAAATAATGATAGACTTTGTGTGGATATGAAACTAATCAATTATAGATTAAAATTAAATATAGTGGTACCTCAGAACTCGAACTTAATCCATTCAGAACTCAGGTTCGAATCCTAAAAAGTTTGAGTTCTGATCAAATTTTCCCCATAAGAAATAATGGAAAACCAATTAATTGGTTCCCGGCCCCAAAAAATTACACCTAAATATGTTTTTTAGCATTTAAACACAAAATGAACAGGGTAAAACAAGAAGAGCATTTTGTTTTCTTAATTACTTCCAAAATGATAAAGAATGTACCCCAACACTACCCCTGTCCTGCCCCGATCATCCGCTCCTTCCGTGTGCCACGCCCCCTCGTTAACCTCGTATGGAATCAGGAGGGGGAAGCAGCTCCTGGTTCCTACTATTTATAGTGGGGGGGGGGGGGGTGCTGTTGACCTCACCTGAGGACATCACCCGGAGGTGGAAGGAGTACTTTGAGGACCTCCTCAACCCTGCCTCAGATACATCTACGCACACTGCCTTTGAGACATCTGAGGGCACAGAGCCCGAGGGTGCTGGGGGGGGCTTGCACATCACTGGGGCTGAGGTGGCCAGAGTGGTTAAAGAGCTCCGTGGTGGCCGGGCCCCGGGGGTGGACGAGATCCGCCCGGAGTACCTGAAGGCTCTGGATGTTGTGGGGCTGTCGTGGCTGACACGCCTTCTCAACAGTGTGTGGAGGTCAGGGACGGTGCCGCTGGATTGGCAGACGGGGGTGGTGGTCCCCTTATTTAAGAAAGGGGACCGGAGGGTGTGTTCCAACTACAGGGGGATCACACTTCTCAGCCTCCCTGGGAAAGTCTATTCCGGGGTACTGGAGAGGAGGGTGAGATCGATAGTCGAATCTCGGATTCAGGAGGAACAATGCGGTTTTCGTCCTGGCCGTGGAACACTGGACCAGCTTTATACCCTTGCAAGGGTACTGGAGGGGGCCTGGGAGTTTGCCTATCCAGTCTACATGTGTTTTGTGGATTTGGAAAAGGCTTACGACCCCGAGGCGCTCTGTGGGGGGTGCTTCGAGAGTATGGGGTCCGGGGTCTGCTGTTGTGGGCAATTCGGTCCCTGTACGAACGGAGCAGAAGCTTGGTCCGCATTGCCGGTAATAAGTCGGACATGTTCCCGGTGCATGTTGGGCTCCGCCAGGGCTGGCCTTTGTCATCGGTCCTGTTTATAATATTTATGGACAGGATTTCTAGGCGCAGCCAGGGTGTTGAGGGTGTCCAGTTTGGTGGCCTCAGGATTGCCTCACTGCTTTTTGCAGACGATGTCGTCCTCTTGGCTTCATCTGCTGGGGATCTCCAGCATGCACTGGGGTGGTTCGCAGCCGAGTGCGAAGCAGCAGGGATGAGGATTAGCACCTCCAAGTCCGAGACCATGGTTCTCAGCCGGAAACGGGTGGTTTGCCCTCTTCGGGTCGGGGAAGACGTACTGCCTCAAGTGGAGGAGTTTAAGTATCTCGAGGTCTTGTTCACGAGTGAGGGTAGGCGAGATCGGGAGCTGGATAGACGAATCGGAGCGGGCTCTACAGTTTTGCAGGCTCTTAACCGGTTCGTCGTGGCTAAGAAAGAACTGAGCCAAAAAGCAAAGCTCTCGATCTATTGGTCCATCTTCGTCCCGACCCTCACCTATGGTCATGAGGCACAAATCTGGCACAAATGACCGAAAGAATGACATCACGAATACAGGTGGCTGAAATGAGGTTTCTCTGCAGGGTGTCTGGGATCTCCCTTAGGGATAGGGTGAGAAGTTCGGATATCCGGGAGGGCCTCAGAGTAGAACCGCTGCTTCTTCACGTCGAAAGGAGCCAGTTGAGGTGGTTTGGACATCTGGTGCGGATGCCTCCTGGGCGGCTACCCGGAGAGGTTTTCCATGCATGTCCTACATGGAGGAGGCCCTGGGGCAGGCCCAGGACTCGCTGAAGGGATTATATCTCTCGGCTGGCCTGGGAACGCATCGGTGTCCCCCCCGAGGAGCTGGTGGAGGTAGCTGGGGAGAGGGAGGTCTGGGTGCCTCTCCTGAAGCTGCTGCCCCCACGACCCGAACCCCGGACAAGCGGCAGATGATGGATGGATGGATGGATGGAATCCCTGTGTGATCAGCTGTTTCTGGTTGTTGTCATTAGTCCTCTGTATTTAGTCCGCATTTCAGTTTGTTTCCCTAGTCCGGTCATTGTAACGTCGTTGTGTTGTTCTGCCTGTTCTCAATTAAACCCTGTGTTTCCTGATTGCTTGAGTCCTGTCCCTGCTTCCCCGGTCCCGACTCTTAGGTCGGCGTTCACGGTTTGACTTCTGAGAATCAAATCGAGTTCTAGGTGTTTTTTTTTTTTCAAACTGGTTGGTTCGAATTTTAAGAAATTCAAGTTCTAATGAGTTTGAGAACTGAGGTACCACTGTATTTGCACATATTTATTTACTTATTAAACACATTTCTCCTTTTAACAAGTTTTATTTATTGAACATAATGGACAATTAACAGTTTATTCAATATAAAAGTTATAAAAGGCAAAATGTAAATTATTTGAAATTAAAACACAGCAGTAAATATAGGAACATTCCATTCCATGTAATGAATCTGCTGCTATAGTGTATTGCACTATGCACATTTAAAAATATTATTTATGTATATAATTTATTATGTTGAATGACATGTGAGTGTGCCTTGCGATAGGTTGACACCCTATCCTTGGTTATTTCCTGTCTTGTGTCTGTAGCCTTTGGGATACACTCCAGACCAGAATTGGATAAGTGGTTAGAGAAAATAGAAGGATGGATGGAATTTATTATGTTGCTTGTCTTGATTGTCTTTGCTGGTATGTAAAAGTACATTGCAATAAATAAACAATTCTGTTCTTGATTGTAAATGTCATGCACACAGCAAGGAAACTAACCCCCAGGACTGACAGGTGTGAGGACAAGCGCTGTACCCTTGTACTTTGAATGGAAACTGACATAATAGCTCAAAATAAAAAATACTGCTTTCCACTTAGTCAGAAATCCATCATGCTGTAATTGGTACATCAGTAGTTAGTTAGTCTTGAACTGTTGCTTAATTGAAAAAATCATTCACCTTCCAACTGTTTATCCTGTATAAGGTCAGAGAGAGGCCTATCCCAGGCAGGACAGGGCACAGGGGTAGGGTACACCCTGAACAGAATCGTGGTCCATCTCAAGGCACATGTATACACACTCAGTCACACACTATGTCCAACTGAAAGATGGCAGTTCATTTTACTGCACACCTAAGGATTGCCGAAGAAAACTGGAGTATTTGGAGGAAACCTGCTGACCTGGGGGAGAACCCGACCCTGGAGGTGGAGATGACAGTGCTACCTAATGCCACCATGCCACTGCAACCAAACTATATACAATCTATTTAGAATCATTTTACAGATGAATATGCAATTTAAGTTTTCCTCTAATACTCACAGTATTTAAAGCTTTAGTTAAAATTTGCCTTTCCCCCCCTTCCTATCTAAATATGCTTTTAGAAATCCTCCCCGAGAAACCTGCACTGGTTAAGATAGTCACAAATTTCAATGCAATGCAGACTGCAATCACTATCAGCACCTAAAGTAATTCATGTCAGCCAGCATGTAAGACATATATCATAGGTCAAAGATTCTTGTGGTTATTTCAGTGCTATACAAACATGTTAAAATTGGAATCACAGTTCATTGTGTGCCATGTTAAAAGAATTCCAAAAATAGAAAAAATATCATTAAAGTTAAGACTCAAAACCATATAATGAATATAAATGTCTCTCCACATTTTATCCTCTGTCGCCAGGATATAGTGCCTATTGGCAGTGTCTCGTCATCCTCCATCCCCTTTAATCCTTCCCAATTTACATTCATTCTAACCTGAACTACTGCAGCTTTTATTCTTTTATTCTATTGAACCCATACAATCACACACATAACCCGAACTCAATATATTATGTATGTCCGACATATAATATCAACATTTTTCTTTTATTGTGCATTGTTCTTTTGATATGCAAATGCAAATTAAATCACTTCAGATACAACATAATTTCCTGTATAGGTGTACAAGAGAAATATTACAAATTTCACGGCTGGAGACAGTGCTGTCTGTGTTAGGTGACTTGTCATCATTCCATAGAAGGCAATGTCTTGGGCAATACAAAATAGCTATACAAATATCAAAATGTAAAATGTTACCAGAAGGTAATGAGTTGAAGTCATTTTATTGAGAAAATAGTGGAATACATATGCAAATATATATTCCCGAGCAAAATAGTTTCCAGTGCAGCATCCCAATACCTGCTCTATCCTGTGTAGTAACCTATGATAATCTAAAACATGAGGACAGAAATAAGAAGGCAATAATTGGTTTAATATTCTACCAAAGAGTTCTCACTTAAAGGAGAACATATGGACATACATCACCCAGATAAAAAATTTTTAGAACAATTCATCTGAGGATTCTGAAAACCATTTAGTGTAATATCTGAGTATTCCAATTGATTTAGTCCATTGGCTGCTAGGAGCCCTGGAGACATCCCTTTCAGAATCTTGCTTTATGTTATGACAAAATTTCTCTGATTTCACTTTAGAGACGGCTGGCCAAGAACGGCAATCCGAATAAAACTACTGATAAAATCATACTAGCCAACAATAGTCAAATAGAAGGTCTCACATACTAATGAGATAATGTCATTGGCAATGTCGCTAAAATCCTTACTGTGAGTCAGTCCTGGGACATTTTTTTTCCCTTGGCTTTAATTTGTGGGTCTTAATTTCATTATTTATTTGCTTGACTGACACCCCTGTCACAAAGGATGAGTGGGAAGGAACTGGAGAAATGCATGGCACCTGGTGGCCCGCGGGCCACGGGAATGCAAAAGTGCAGAGAGGAGAGTATTGCAGAGCAGCGAAGAGGCTGCATGGAATACCAAATAAGTAGTCTGTCAGACAGGAGAGCATGCATGGTGCAGATAAGTGCATTTATGGGGGAACCGCCAACATTTTATCTCCCGCTTCAGGTTAGATTGCCGATTAAAAGGACACAAGTGCAAATCTGCAGGACTGATAAGATGCAGACTCCTCTCTGCCCGCCCCTTACCTGAGTTGCCCATCCTCCAGGAATATTAAACTTGGCACAATTGTGATTACTTTTCATGGTTGTCAAATACCTTGGATAAATGTGTATGTGTGTGTGTGAGTGTGCGTGCGTGTGGATTAGCTTTATATTATATTGTGAGGACCAAATGTCTCCACAATGTGATAAAAAGCCGTTTATTTTGACACTGTGGGGACCATTTTTTGGAAGAAATTCAATTTTCTAAAAATCTGTGACTGCAGTCAAAAAACTAAAAATGCGACGTATTTTGTTTGGTTACTTATGGTTAAGGTTAGGGCTGGGTAGCGGTTAAACTTGTCATTGTTAGTATTAGGATTTGCCCATAGAAGTGAATACAGGTCTGTGTGTGTGTGTGTGTGTGTGTGTGGGTTTGCATAGATCACATTTAAGGACCAAATTGTCCCCAAAGTGTAGTAAAACCTGAAATTTCCCTACTTTTGGGGACATCTTTTGAAGTCCCCATTTGGATAACCTCAATTTTATAAAATTCTGTGAATGCAATCAAAAAAGTAAAAATGCCAAAAGTCTTGTATTTGGGTTGGTTACTTATGGTTAAGGTTAGGGATGGGTAGAGTTTTCCCATAGAAATGAATGGACGGTCCCCATTTAGATAGGAAGACCAACTTGTGTGTGTGTGTGTGTGTGTGTGTGATGGTAGTAGGAGAAAAATTATGAGAGCAATTAAAAGAAAGCACCAGGCTGCTGTCCAGCGTACCTGAAAACACAAGTATCCCAGAATGAGATACTGCAGTGCAAGCAAAATGACAAGCGTGCCTGTTTTTATGTACTTTATTTTTCCAGGGTATATTTTATCAGTCTTCTCCTTTACCAGCACCACTTTTACACCCCCACCCTACTTTCACACCCCAAGGCAATGAGGGGAAAATATTTCAGATTATTTTAAGCTGCAGAGTAAATGTGTTCAAGTAGAATACCTTAGAAGCGTTTAACCCCCTCGCCTATCTGTCTCCTGCGCATCCCTCTGTTTTTCTGGACCAGGCCCAAACAGGAGCACTGTAGGCGCCGCTGGTGAAATATGTTTCGAAGCATCATGAAAAATGTGTCCCGCCAGGGCCTGGCTCACCCGTGCTTACAATGCGCAGAGGAGAGAGTGTGTCGGGCCGAGACGGAACAACCGCTATAGGCTACCCCTGGCATTTAGTGATTGATTTGCCTGACGCGCCATTCAAATGCCTCGCTGTCGGAAAACTGCTGGTGGCTAAATGTACCCAGACACGCAGTCACACTGAGAACTTTTTATTGTGTTTGATGTTTTCTGACTTAAGAATTTAATTTATGAGCATGACACTGAGAGAGATACCTTTACACATAGATGCACACTCACAGAGGAAGGCACGCATACCTTCATGCTATGTGTGAAAAACTTCTTATTTTACACCAGCTTTATTTATAGTTTTTCAACTTTTTATGTAAAAGACATTTTAAACAATTTATTGTTAAAGGTTTATAATCTGTAACATTATAAAAACAGATCATATTGTCAGTATTCCTCATGTTTATTCTTCAAAGAAACAATCCATAGCACATCACGTGACAAATCTCTTTTTATACCATAGTGTTTTAATTAGATTATTCTTGTGACCTCACCATATTAGAATCCATGTGTACTTTTCCTGTATTAGATAGCAGCTTCTAATTTAGTTAACAATTATATGAAACAAATACCCATCCATTTTCTCTAACAACTTATCCTATTCAGGGTCATGGGGGGTCTGGAGCCTATCCCAGAGGATACAGGTGGAAGACAGGGAACAACCCAAGATGAGATGCTAACCCATCACAGGGCACACTCACACACCATTCACTCCTTTGTGTAATTTGGTGACTCAAATCAACCTCAGCATTCTTTCGAACTGTGGGGGAGAGGAACCAGGGTACCCAGAGGAAACCCCCAGATGACATGGGGAGAACAAGCAAACAACACATATGGAACCCTAGTGAAGACCTGAAGCCGAGTCCCAGAGTTATGAGGCAATAGTGCTAACCACTGTACCATCATGCTGCCCTAAAGCAAAAATAGCAAAATAAATAAAATTATCAGGGTGTATCCAAGGCATACCCCTGCTTTATGCCCTGTGCTGCCTGTGACAGGCTCCACCCCCTCTTTCCTCCACCCCCCACAACCCTGACCAGAGTCACTGGTTGGAAGATGGATGGATGGATTAATTAAGGCTTCTTATCATGGACTTGTAATATTTTAAATATATCTTTGGGGAAAAGACAAAGAAAAGGATAGCAAGCTTTATTTCTACTACAAAGCATATATTTTTTATCTTAACTCTCTCAGCCTAACAGCTTTTCATGTGACTGACAACTTGGAATCGATGTTCAGTGTGTATGTGTGTGTCGGTGTATGTGTCTGTGAATCTCAAAATATGCATTGAATAAATGGCACCCGTGCTGTTATATTGCAGGGGCAGGACAAAATGATGAAAATGTTATGGCTTTATAGGTGGGGAGTTGATGGGCAGGTCCACAGGTAGAGGAGATACCAAAATTTGTATGTTTGTCTAACATGTCTGATTCAGCAGTAATTCTTAATCTCTGCACATTCCAGCGATTCATATCACCCCACAGAGACAAACAAAGATTTTTTTTTACTTCTATTTGATGTAACTAATGGTGACTTTCATTAAATTGAATTCCTCTTGACAGAATACTTGGTGCTGTTCACAGCTGTTCACAGCCACGTGTGAATGGAAAGCCCAGCAAAACTACGGGACTGAATATGAAGCACCAATAGCCAATGAATATAAATGTTTTATCAATTGTAAAAAGATTTGCGGGTCAAAATTGTTTCCGTGAAAGCTAGATGAGAGACAGCATGCTTCAGTAGCTCAGTTTATGTTTCTGGATGTTCATCTCCTGAATTCTGTACATATGCTCCAATGGCAAAAACTGGAAACTAAATTTGCAACTTTGCTGATGGAGGCAAGTGGAAAGGTGTCGGGCAGCCCTGGGGGACATGTGTAAACTATTTAGGATTTCCCATACTACTGATTTTTTGGCAATATGCCCTTCGCTTGACCATCACAGGGATTCTATGTAAGGCCAGGAGAATTGCCTGGAAAGGTTTGCCACTAAGCCACTAAGCACATCAGTGAATACATTTTTAAATAGCCCAGGAAGGCAGCATATTACTGTTTGCTGTACAAATAGTGCACTCATCTTGCCTGCCTTGCCTGTAAACCCATGTCCGGGATTACCTAGACCAGCTCGTATAGCTATTGGCTGAATGTATATTTAAACATGAAAAGCCCCTGTATGAATGTGTTTACATAAATCAGAAAATAACTGCTGAGCACAACTGGAAAGACACACAGTGCACTATTTATCATACATTTAGGTAAGAGGAAAGTTTCTTCATAAACACCAAAGTCCATTCATCTTATCAAAGGACTATGCATGGCTTTAATGTGATTTAAAGTCGTCTTTCAGTAACATCAACAAAAGACCACAGAACTGTCTATAAAGATAGAAAACACCATAATGCAAATTGATATAGCCTCTCTCTCTGTCAGTGCTTACAATTTATTTATTTATTTAAATTGGCTATAAAGCAACATCAGAGTATAACAATGCAAGGCAAGGAATTAACCTTTTGTAATGTGAAAAGTGTTTTTCTGCAGAAAAGTGTTTGAATTACCACCAAATATTTCACATATTTCTAAGAGAATTTCATATATTCATATATAGTAAATACCACACAGAAGCACATATACTTATCACTAAAAAAGCAAAACATTGCTCTATGGTCAGTGGGCACTCACAAACAAACAGGAAAGTACCCATCCATCTTCTTGCCATTTATCCTAGCCTGGGTCAAGGGGAGAACATGCAAACTCCACTGCCACAGAGCAGAGGTCCAGTTTAAACCCCCAGCACTGGAATTATGAGGCAATAGTGCTCCCATTGACCTGCCATGATGCCCATTTCTGGTAATCTGGTAAGTATCTTCGAAAATTTGATACAGTTTTGTTAAATTAAAATTTAAAACATCACTATTGTTGTTGCTTTTCTATTGCTGTTACTGTTCTATGGATTCTTTTTTTCCATAGAGAAACCCACTGCTTGGTTTAGACCAGTGTTTCTCAACCCGGTCCACAGGAACCCCCAGATGGTCCATGTTTTTGCTTCCTCGCAGCTCCCTGCCAGACAGTCCACATTCTTGCTCCTCCCAGGACAGTCTGGGGGTCACAGAGAACTGAGTTGAGAAACACTGGCTTAGAGAAATGAAGAAATCAAAATGTTCTCATGCAGAGTTTTAAAGTAGCATGTGATTAGGCACAATGCTGTTAAAGCTAAATGTGCTGCAGCACTTTATTTGGTTGAATTCTCATCTTTAAAAAGTGACAGGGCATCAGATAGATACATTTTTAAATTGTATAAATAAACAAAATTCGGGCCATGCCCAAACTATGATAATAAAATAATGATAAATAACAACCAAGCACATTTAAAAAGCTGCTTCTCTTTGTTCCAGTCCTATTTCAGATTAAATTCTTCCAATCTGGTCCATGTATTAGAATTGGCTCAAAGGCCAAGAAAGACTTAGGGTTTTGAATGCAGATTATAAGGAAAAAGCTTCATGTAACCTAAATACATGCTCTCCAAAAAGCATGAGCTTATGTAATCCACATAAAACATAAGCTATGGATGTAACAGTAGTAGCACAAGAGGAAATAAAAAGCAAGATTGAAGACTGAAGGGGATAGGAGGCACAGACAGATGGTCATGTAGTCTTGTAGAATGAGAAGCTTGTCTTCAGCTTCTAAGGGTCACTTGCCATCTGAAATATATTTGGTTCATACAACAGGAAGACTCAAAAAGCCACTTCTAAATTCTTTAGAAGCCACTTCTCTATTAATGTTAAACAAGTTATGAACTTTTGAGTGAAGAATAAGGCTAGGTTGAGCTTCATGTATCCAAAGTAAGGAATTCTCTAACTGTAAAATGGACAAATCAACTGTTCACAGGAGGCTTGACTTGCTGCTACCCCTGGATGCGGTAATCCCTTATAGAGGTTATCTATACTCCATTTTGCCAGAGTTGAGTTGGCACCCCGGGAACAGCCCGCTCTACTGATCTCCATTACCAAACTGTCAGTGTCTCAGGTGGGGCTAATGTGAGAACCTGGCAGATGATCATACCTGGATGGGGGAGGAAGAGGGGTGCAGATGGTAAGACTTGCCTTGACAGTTTGACAGTAAACAGAGGACTTACCCTCAGACTGACACATGTCTCTGTTATTATTTAAACAAGGAGTAGTCTCAAATGTGTGTGTCTCACTGCAAATTGCAAAGCCTGTAACAGTAATTTGCTGTATTTTTTGTTCCTTTCATCTGTGTTAAAATGGATATTTTTGGTCCCACATTGCACTGTAAAACATTTCAAGTCTGTTAAACTTAGAAATGAAAGTTCACCTGCTGCCTTAAAAACATGAGTAAACCCAACTTGAAAATAACCATTGTTTCAACTCAAAAAGTTAAGTTATATAAATTAATCTAAATAAAGCATGTTCTTTGTCTCACCATTGTATTTCAAGTTGTCAAAGTTTATTTAAGTTATGATCATTTGTCGTTTAAACTTGAAAATCTATGTTAAAACAAGCAACTATGTTACATTATCCAGTCAAGAAAACTCACTGTATTTTGTCAATCAAGTACCCATTTCTGCAGCAGTTCAACTCACAATCTCAAGTTAACAATATTCATTTTAATTGCCATTTTAAGTTTAGAAGACTCATTTTTTAAAATTGTTTCTACTTAGATTTGTTTTCTTTATAAATGGCAAGTTCTTCCATTTCCTTAAATCTCATGATAAATCAAATTACAACTTTTGTTGAAAAATATACTTTTATTTGAATAAGAACAATGTAATACAAACTTTAACACTGTACATAGTATGTGCAAACATAACTCAGTCTTTACATTTGCATCTCACTATCCTGGCCTTCTCTCTTACTCTCTATCCCTCTCTCTACTTGCCTCACACCATCTTTTTCAATCTCCCTTCCCTTACTCTCCCTCTTTTTCAAGACTTCAAATTGCCTCGTTGTAAGAACAAGCAGTACTTAACATAGCATCCTTGTTTTAAAAACATGTAACATTGACAACTCCTGACCAACATTCAAACTACATTGTTTTAAAAGCAAAATAAGAACATGAAGATACATCACTGGCTCTGTGAAAGCAATATTTAACACCCTTTCTACATGCCTCACCTTCTGTCTCCCCCCTTACTCTCTATCCCTCTCTCTACTTGCCTCACCTTCTCTCCCCCCTTACTCTCTATCCTTCTCTCTACTTGCCTCACCTTCTCTCCCCCCTTACTCTCTATTTGCCTCACCTTCTGTCTCCCCCCTTACTCTCTATCCTTCTCTCTACTTGCCTCACCTTCTCTCCCCCCTTACTCTCTATCCCTCTTTCTACTTGCCTCACCTTCTCTCCCCCCTTACTCTCTATTTGCCTCACCTTCTGTCTCCCCCCTTACTCTCTATCCTTCTCTCTACTTGCCTCACCTTGTCTTCCCCCTTACTCTCTATCTCTCTCTTCTTGCCTCACCTTCTGTCTCCCCCCTTACTCTCTATCCCTCTCTCTACTTGCCTCATCTTCTCTCCCCCTTACTCTCTATCCCTCTCTCTACTTGCCTCACCTTCTCTCCCCCTTACTCTCTATCCCTCTCTCTACTTGCCTAAAACTACATCACTGGCTCTGTGGAAGCAATATTTAACATTGCAGTGTGACCATTTCCTCCTCCCAGTTTGAGATGTGCAGTCAGCAGTCTATACACAATTCCGCAGCAGTCTGTTTCTAAGTCCATGTATCCTAGCAGAGCACTGCTTGGGTTTTATCTTCATGATGACTCTTTGCATAAATTCAAATGAGTACTTCATACTGCGAGGGTATTCCAGATTAAGGCAGTAGATGGTGCCCATTAGCATAGCAAAACCAGTAGGCACATCTCTGAGGCCGTGAAGAATGATCTTCTCCTCTACCACTACAGCCACACTGAAGATTTCAAGAGGAAAAGCATCATGCAAAGTGCCTTCATGTCCGATCAGAAGTCCTACCCGCATCCCCTTCATGATGATATCCAGGGTTTCACCATGAACCTAAAACAAATGGGCAGATTTAAACTTACATTTTATGCTATCAAGTAACATACTATACAGCTGAGATCAAGATATGCACAGTAAAATGACTCTGGATAGAATTCAAATTGACTAATGGCCACATGTTCTTTTGATTTGGTGCAGAGCACAATTTGGACTGCACTGTGAAATAATGCATAAAATCAACTCACATAATTAAGATATTATAATTATCATATTTCAGTCATAGAATAGCACTGAATCCAGTATTATCAGTGTCTTATCAATGTGGAAATAAATTTCCTTACATCACACATCCTGATTATCTCAGAAGTATCCTCTGAGAAAAAACGCGGAAGACCAAGTAGGGCAGCTGTTCTTCTGTTCTGGTTTGTATCCTATGTACAGTACAAGTACAGACAAATACAAATCATTACATTACTTAGGCTGACAACCTCCGTTTAGTACAGATTGACAAGTTTATTTCTATACATGCCTCCTTATGAAGACACTGTAGAATACTGCTAAGGGTCAGCCTCCTGCTTGATGTAACACCAGCTTTGTACAGTTCTAAGAGACTTGGCACCAAGTGATCTAGCCCATCCAGGAATGACTGCAGCAGGTCTGTAGTGACGATTCTTTGGAACTCCGTACTTATCTGAAAGACAAATAAGACAGCAAAAATTAAAGTATATTTATGACACCTACAAATTACAAGCAATCTGATAACATTAATGTTTAAATAAACAAATATAGCATGTCATCGTAGTTCACCATAATACCGTGGATGTCTTACAGTAGTTGGCACTGGTTACCTGTCTCTCATTAAATAATGCAGGCCACCTGTCCATGACTACAGTGATAGGTGGCTCATCACCAATGATTTCCTTTCTTCGCTGAGAGAATGTTGCCATCATCAGTTCATCAAGGAGCTGCAAATTTGGAGCACTCTTCTGCACCTCTAAGAGCATGGTCATCCTATTCTCCTCTGATTTCACTACACTTTGTCCTTCTGGTAGATCTGGCAAGTAGTGTATCTCTCCCTTCTTTGACTTTTTGATTGCCTTGCTATTTGTCTGTCCCCTCTTTCTCTTATTTACAAGGACTTCAGGGCATCCAGCTGCCATCAACCTCTGACGGTAATTTCCCATCTTGAATTTTAGGCTGAATACCCAGCAATACCATCCTTTGGCAGAACCCGGCTCCCTCAGACAAGGATGCTTTGCCACAAGAACTGTGGCTACACTTTCATATTGGTGCTTACTTGGATAGACAGTGATTTTGGATATGACATCTGCTAGTTTGTCCAGTATTTCACTTTTAACACCCTTGGAGATGACCATCAATGTTCCATCCTTGGCAAAGGCATCATTTGCTGCAACATCATGCGAGAAATTTGGAATAGCAAAAGGATTAGGCCATTCCACTGGTGAAGCACTACTTGCGGAACTCAAGCTTGCTGTTTCTGATGTTGAATCAGAAATTCGTTCAGGAAAGGTGAACAAAACTTTCAGTGTTGCTCGATCAGTTGGATGGTCTTTAATGTCTGTCAAATTGCAGAGCTGATTTCCAAAGTCAGGATCTTCTTACTGTAGAATGAAGTTTCCTCGCAAACCCAGACTTATGCGTAGCACATCACATAACTCCTTCACTGACTCAGGAACACTCTCTAGGGTGACACGTCGTATTTCTTCTTCTGACACAATAACGCGGAGAAGCATCTTGGAGGCATCAACAACTGTAACACAGTGACGAAACACACTTTACCGTTACAGTGGAAAAATACAAATTGCATCCTATCTGAAAGCAGATGAAAAACAATAAAAGCAGGTAGGTGCACGAAATTGTACTATACAAGTAATAAAAGTGCATGTCTGCAGTAAAAGTGTTGTGATTTGATCAGCAGTGATTTACTGAACAGTTGCTGGGATGTAATAATAATGGAAGTTAAAAACAAATTTTAAGAATTAAAACAGTAAAAATAAAAGGGTTTTATAAAATGAGCATGGGTATTTGTACTTTCAGAACTTTCAGAACCCCTTCCTTAATCAGACTATACCTTATTGTGTCATGAATGTCCTCGGAGTTATAAGCAGCTTTCCTTTAACAAAGTATGCGGCCAGGGGTAAGAAGTCATTCAGCTTGTCAGGATCAATGACCACAGTTACTGCAGGGTCTTTTTTGGTGAGCTGGTAACACCTGAGATGCGCTAAGAAACCAGCTGTGAACAGTTCAATAATGAAAGATACATTGCCATCCACTAAACAGATCTCAAGTACTCTCCCAAAATCAGGCAGTCCACTTGTGTGTCCTACTGAGAGTACCATTCCTTTTGAATACTTTGTCCCATTTAAATAAACAGTGGAGGTGAGTGAAACAGAGTCCAGACCTTCAAACTTGTCCCATATAGCCACTCTGATAGCAACATCTAAGATTCCCACAGATACAACAGATACCCGGCCAGTTTCGATGCTTAGTTTAAAAATACTTGGCATCTCCAAATAATATGCCAACATTAGTTGATGTCTCGATGCCAAAGTGTGCAGAATATTTTTGAAACTACCAGCATCACGAACCACCTTTTTAAAGAAAGAATGTTTAGCCTCAAATCTTATTGTCCAAATTTCAATTAGGGGACCAAATTTCTTGATTAACTCTGGATAGTGTTCAATATAATGGTGTTTAGGGCACAATTTAGTACACGGAAAAACTTCTAAAAGTAACTGTCGGTGGTCAGAGATTTTGGATTGTAGGTAGCACAGGGTTTCTGTTGTGAATAAGTGGCTGGATAACAATTCAACAATGCCCTTTAATTCAAGGATTATATGCCAAGTTTTTTCACCCTCTGGAATGCAGTGGCCAACCAACAGTGGAAGAAATCTTAAAAAAGCCCAGTTCTCGTGTCCATTGCCACCTATAGATCCATATCTTTGAAAGTTTGGTTGAATTATCTGAGGTCTGTTAGCTTTGTCATAGAATTCAAAGGGGAATGTTGAGATTCTATAATTAAGGTAGGCTAATGCAATGTAAAGTACTTCTTAGCAATTAGATCTGACAGGCATATGCAGAGTTCTACAGGTACAATTCCTTCCAGTGCATCATGTAGAAAATCAGGTGGAAATCCTTTTGCAGCATGAAAGTGGGTCAGTCTGTTTAAAGGACAGTCTTTCTTCACACCATCAACACAAGACACATCAGTTTGCTTAAGCACATTAACAGCTTCATCATACAACACTGGTGTTCTCAAAGTGAAAAAACCACTTCTGACATCATACTGCTGAATATCTACATGATTTGCCAAACAAAATCTGCAAAATTTGTTAACATTAAAACACTCTTGAAATCCAGCAAGTGAGTGCGCACCCAAGTTGTCTGCAGACACGCACAAAACTTTCCCTTTAACCAGGGGCGCTGCTAAGGATTTTGGGCCCCATGAAAAGAATCTTGACAGGGCCCCCTACACAGCTGAGACTTTTTTATTGGGGGCTTCTCTGGGCCCCCTCTCAGTCATGGGCCCCGAGAATCGTCATCGTTTACCCCCCCTTTACAGCGCCCCTGCCTTTAACATTAAAGCCAAGACTCTGAACAAACACACCTTCTTTCTCAAGAAGCTAAAGATCCCTTATCAGAGGCTCCAGAACCTTGTTGTAACCATATTCTTTAATCTGTACAGTTTTGCATAATACAGCTAAATATATTGATGTTAACGTTGATCTAAATTTTATGGGCAAATTGGCTATCACCCAATATATACCACAAACTTTGTACTTCTTTTTTGAACTACCTAAAGGATTACAAATTTCAAAATCATCAATACTTAATTCTTCAGATAGCAGTTTATTTTCTTTAAAGTACTGTCCATCTTGAGTCATGCTGCACACTAGGCTTATTAAGCAGCATAGCCAACTCACCTTCGTATTGTTGCTTAGAGGTTTTAGACCCATTGTACGGTAGTGATCATAACATGGTTAAATTCGAGGTTAATTTTAGTGTCCGAAGAGCAAAGTCTAAATTAAAAGTATACAATGTTAGGAAGGCTAACTTTAATGGTATGAGACGGAAATTAGAAACTGTAAACTGGATAGAGTTAAATAGCAAAACAGTTGAAGAGGCATGGGAATTTTTCAAAAGCACATTGTTGCAAGTGCAAGAGGACTTCATACCTGTTTCCAGCAAAACTAAATCTAGGAAACGACAACCAAGGTGGTTTACTAAGGAAATTAAGAATAAAGTCAGGAGGAAAAGGGCTCTGTTCCACAACTGGAAAATAACTAATTTGAGGAAATTTGAGGAAGCACTTCTTTACACAGCGTGTAGTCAGAGTATGGAATAGTCTTCCTGCTATTGTAGTGGAAGCTAAAACCATGGGTTCCTTTAAATCAGAGCTAGATAAGATTTTAACAACTCTGAGCTATTAGCTAAGTTCTCCCCAAACGAGCTTGATGGGCCGAATGGCCTCCTCTCGTTTGTAAATTTCTTATGTTCTTATGTTCTTATCCTGTGCACGATAGCACAATATATTTTTGCAGTCCGGTTGCAGGCCTATATCATGTTTGTTTGTTTGCTTGTGTTTTACCAAGTTATGTAAAGCTCAATTAAGTTTTTAGTTCAAGATCTAGCCACAGTAACACTTTTCTTGAGGGGACTTGAATAATGTAGTAGAACACATTTAGTTAATGCATTAATTAACCAGTATCTAAGTGTTAAGTACTGATCCCATGTCCCCTCAAGTAAAGCATGACCCTAGTTACTAAGTTGAGATCCACTGAGCTTGATTATTGACAAAATTAGTGAGATATACAGACAATGCTGAGATGCTATACAAGCTGAATTTGTTTTTCCTGTAGTACTGTTGCAGCCTCCAAACACGTAGGCATCACGTGATAAATGCTTGCCGGTTTGTTTTGTCATTATATAATAGTGTAGTAGTCAAGACAACCTAAACCGAGACCAAGACTTTGCCGAGACGGGAGGGTATCAAGACCAAGACACTGCCGAGACTTGAGCGTACCAAGATCAAGACCAAGTCCAAGACCAAGACACACTAAGACTGGTCGAGACCAAGACCAAGACCGAAAACAGACTAGGGCTAGAATCGACATCACATTACTCAGATCAACTGTAGAGAAAAAAGGCATTGCTGTAAAGTGTCATTACTCGTTAAATCAAATTCATGTTCTCTTTTCAATTATATTGTCCATATGTCCATATGTCTCTCATTTAAAATCTCCCAGATTTGTCATAGTTACGAGGCCTGATGGAAAATAATATTCTCAGCAATCCTCTCCTATAACCATTTTATCAGACCTCGTCAAGGGAAAGAGATGGGATGTACCAGAAAGATGTTCATATTAAGTACCAGGGAGAGAGGCCTCGGGTAAGCTATGAATACGGCTATGTGATGATCCTCTGCTTTGAATTGAAGAGAATGAGCCTCCAGATTGACTTGCACCTCCAAGACCGTGCTTTCTAATGAATGTGAAATACCTAATTTAATTGAATTATAACTATTCTATTAGTGCAGGGAGATAAAACGATTTCGATTTTTTATCGATAAAAAATAAGGACGATCACGATGATACACACAGACTATAAAACTCAATCAACCAAATTTGCTCTGTTTTAGAGAATGCGCTGAGACAGACAACTCGATGGCCTATCGAGCAGAGGTTTACTGAACGCCAGCACAACAGCCAATCACTGACGACGTTGTAATTTTGCCCATCCTCCCTTAAAGAAGCAATGGGTGCGTTCGACTGCAGCTGGCGCAATGTGGAGCGCGATCTGTCGGCGGCTGCAGGGGTGGAATATAAACTGACTGCAGCCAAGTCAGACAACTTCTACTCCTCGTAGTCTGTGAGACCTGACTGCAATGGCAGCACTGCCAGAAGGGTGTAGATAAATCTATACAAATATCACCTGCATGCCTTCTTCACAGATTGGACGATCGGTATGTCTTTTTGATAGGTATGTCTGATAGGTATGTCTTTCTGATGGGTATGTCTGATGGATGTGTCTGATCGGTATGTCTTTCTGATGGGCATGTCTCATGGGTATGTCTTTCTGATGGGTATGTCTCAGGGGTATGTCTTTCTGATAGGTATGTCTGATAGGTATGTCTTTCTGATGGGCATGTCTGTTTGATAGGTATGTCTTTCTGATGGGCATGTCTGTTTGATAGGTATGTCTTTCTGATGGGTATGTCTGATCGGTATGTCTTTCTGATGGGCATGTCTGATGGGTCTGTCTTTCTGATGGGCATGTCTGATGGGTCTGTCTTTCTGATGGGCATGTCTGATGGGTCTGTCTGATGGGTATGTTTCTGATGGGCATGTCTCATGGGTATGTCTTTCTGATGGGTATGTCTCATGGGTATGTCTTTCTAATCAGTATGTCTGTCTGATGGGTATATCTGTCTGATGGGTATGTCTGATTGTTATGTCTTCATTGGTATGTCTTTCTGATAGGTATGTCTTTCTGATGGGCATGTCACATCGGTATGTCTTTCTGATAGGTATGTCTTTCTGATGGGCATGTCTGATGGGTATGTCTGATGGGTATGTCTTTCTGATAAGTATGTCTTTCTGATGGGCATGTCTGTTTGATAGGTATGTCTTTCTGATGGGTATGTTTCTGATGGGCATGTCTCATGGGTATGTCTTTCTGATGGGCATGTCTCATGGGTATGTCTTTCTGATAGGTACGTCTTTCTGATCGGCATGTCTCATTGGTATGTCTTTCTGATGGGTATGTCCGATAGGTATGTCTTTCTGATGATTAAACAAATAAAGCAGCACAACATTACAGTAACTAACAATAAATAAACCACTAACTTACGTGTACTGTTAGAGCATTTATGTAATTTATTTAAACTTTATTTTACCAGTAAATGAACTGAAACCAGTTCTCGCTGCTTTATGTGCTTTTCGGGAGAAATAGCAGATAACGCACTGGAACTTCCTGGGATACAAACGTCATGCATGTGACTAAAATCTTCAGCCAATAAGGGCAAAGTTGTGTCGTCACAGAGGCGGTTCCAGTTTGCACGGTCTGTCTCAAGTTGTCTTGCTCTCGCGAGGATTTTGTACCATGTGACATGGTGACGCATGGTGACGTTTTGGAACATTTCTTTGTCGACTTCGCTATCATGCGATGTGTATGAAGTGTGTGGACTGTGAAGCACTGTGTCCATTGAGAAAATGTATACAATGTAACGTTTTTAAAGTAGATGCATCTGACTGGTTGCATTTGAATTGAGGCGTGTAATGAATAATGATACTGTTCTGTGAGGATGTGCTGTTTTCTCTTTTTTTCCCCATCCCATCGAGACCGCTATGTCCGAGACCAAGACAAGACCGAGACCAAATAGGGTCGAGACCAAATAGAGTCGAGACCAAGACAAGACCGAGACCACAAAAAATTGGTCTCAAGACCGGTCTCGAGACCAAGACCGGTCTCGAGAACTACAGCACTATTATATAATGATAGTCTTAATGCTTTTGTGCCTGAGTATTCATTGGAAGTTCAGCTTAGCTGCACATATGCATAGTTGACTCCTTGACAGTACATTATATTTTGCTGTACAGAAAAAGTCAGTTGTAATTTGTAACAAATTACTTTGAGAAATTATATTTTGTGTATATAAAATATTTAAAATACTTAATAAAATGTACTTTCTGTCAAATCATGAACTTTCATCATCGCACTTACAGACTTTTTAAATATAGCATATCACCATCTTAGGCTAGATATAAGTAAATCATTTGGCACATTCTGTTGTGCCCACCTTGCTTGTTGTGAACTTCGTTTTCCCATGACCAGTAGTCCAAGGAAAGTAGCCGCTTTGGTGCTTTGTGCAAGTTGCCAAGATAAAGTATGTAGTAAAATATACTATCAGATATTGCTCAATGAATGTCGTTATTGGACAGAAAAGTAGAGCAATTAGCAAACAGCAGTGTTGTACTCTAGAACATGTGAATTAAGTTGTAAGCCTGGTGGCATTCTCTTAAATTTCATCAAGCATGCTCTGGCAGTGGCATCTTTTGGTTTGTCATATTTGGAAGACTTCATTAGCGATAAATCAAGCTATCTACTTTTGTTATTAAGGACAAAGTTAATTTCTATCAGCTAAACATAGGCATTTTTGTATTCACTGATCCTGTGTAAAAGGGAAAACAGACTGGAGGACTTGACGTTGCATATTATATTGGTTCCATTTTTTTTGAGGGTATATTAAAAAAACAGTTTAATTTTTGTTTGTGCATGATTGGCACTCTACTGTAACACAAAGCGGAAAATTCATGCATTATGATAATTAATTTAAGAAACCATTGGTGTGCCTGCTTGCGTGCGCATACACACACCGGCACCCCTGTCAGCCAACCGGCACTAATTCTGTGGGCCAAAACCGTGATATCCCCCAACCCCACCCCACTGCTGCAGATTCAGCCTTTTCAGCTCTTGTTTCATTACCAATGTCACAAAGTCATTTTTCATTTCTCAATTTACACTATAACACATGCAAATCACAAAATTATTGTGCTATTTAAAGTTATGGCAAGCTGTATATTTTTAAAATATTATAATATTGCAAGGGCTGTAATGGTACACATATTTGTTGTGTACCGTTACTATTTTACATTTATTTTTTATTTTCAAATTATTTTTATTTTACAAATTACTTGAATTTTAATGAAATACATTTTTTCAAACCAGTATTTTGTATTTTATTTTGTTACATTTGGTGAGCAAGTATTTGTTATTATTGATGTGTTTGGGCCCATCTCTGAATGTAATGCTGTGTTGCAATTTTTGCAGTACTACTGAAATATGTACCATGAATACTAATTGTGACTGTTATGATATAATATTGCCATATCGCTTACCACCACCCTTTACCCACCATTACCCTCTCTTTCAACTGGTTGCAGGAATTCCAAGCCACTCCTTGCATAATGTAAAATATAAAGTTTGTTTTTTAAACACGAGCATGAAAACCTACAAAATCTGTATAATATTCTAGAGCTGACAATGAATGTCTCTTTCTCAGCATACTATAGCTCAAGTCTAGAGCTACTGGTATCAGTGGATGTGGAATTGTTGTGCATCCTCCCCACCCATTCTCAGCCTAAGGAAAAATCACTATCTGGGAAAGGCTGGATTTTAATTGATCTCAGTCACAGTTAAATGTAAGCATGGATTAGTACTTAACAGTGCAGGAGATGGCCTTGGCAAAACGATTCCTTTTCTAGCAATAAACTGCCGCACTTTGTAAAACTGATTCTTGTGTGACCCATATAAACTGCAGTGGGACATTGTCTGACTTAATCCCACTGTCTCCGTGATGCATCCAAGCGAGAGGCTATTTATGGTCTATGTAGACCCTTGGCTTTGCTTTTAATCACCAACTGTTATTGCTCTTTAATTTATAGGACAACCATGTCATCCTAGTGAAGTGCTGGAAAAGACTATAAACACACTGTAGAGAGAGTTCAGGGTTTCCTGTAATACTGGTATACTATACCAATAGGAGGGTTGCAGTAGTATTGCGCAATCACCTTGTGCCGCCATGTTGGTGCATTGTCAGTCATGGTAAAGGAGTACTCAGAGCATGTTAATGCAAGCAAATCAAGTCAAGTAGGGCTTTATTGTCACACAAATCAAATTTAGTTAATTGCATACGGTGACATGAAATAACATTACATAACACGTTCTATAAAAGCAAAATAAATAAAATTAAATAAAAGCAAACAATATAAAGAGACTGCAGATATTATTGGATGTGACCCATACGCAGTGAAAGAGAATTCGTTGTGAGTCACCTGCTGCCATTTATGAGGATATCGTTAACAGTCTGGTTTTGCAAATGTCATGGGTAACAACAAAGCAAAATAAAGTGACTAAAAGTCTGGAGGTGTCATGTCTTTATTTCTGGCTGGGCAAAAAAACTGTGGAGGAAAAAGTGTGGACAAAATATTTCAAGGTATTCATGGGTAAATACAAGTATAAATCTCATGTTTATTGTTTACCATTTAGGTAACACTTTACTTAAGGCCCTTTTTTAGTAATTTATAAACTCATTCATAATGCAATGTGATGCATCCATTAAGCATTATACACATGGTTAAAAAAGGCACAATACATTATACCCATGTTTATAATGCATTATAACTGCCTTATAAAGTACTCATCTATAATGCACCATAGATACCTTTATAATGCAGTACAAAGCATCTTTAATGCTTATACCTACCATTATAATGCATTATAAAGGTATCTATAGTGCATTATAATTGAGAAATAAAGCTTTCATAATGATGAATACAAATGCCCATAATGTGTTATGATTTTTGATAAATATTTATAGCCATGTTTATAATGCTTTGTGAATGCATAATTGTTTGTTAGGAATGTGTTTACAAATCGCTAAAAACATGGCCTTAAGTAAAGTACCGTCATGGATTATTATATATTGTTTATTGTTAAATTATTTTCGTCATGTAATGGTGACGTTAAGAAATTATGTTGCTCTGTGCTGTAATGTTAACCTTATAGTGTTGTGTCCATTGTAGCTATTACAGCAAGTTTGGTTTGATCGTACATATGTTAATATATTTTAAAAATAAATTACTGATCGATTTATTTTTTCCATGGATGTGCGAACTTCATTTATCTGAAGCAACTGTTTGAGTAGTCATTTCTTTTTGCGTTCCTGTGATTCTGTCAGATTCTTCATACTGCTGTGTCCCATGTTAACTGTTGGTACACGGTAAGTGTTGCCTCTGTCATACATAGGGGCTGTGTTGGGGCATGAAAGGATAAGAAAGACACATTACATTTTCAAACCTAAATTATAATATTATATTATCAGCTTACCTATATAAATCATGTGGCACAAAAAGCCATAAAATGACTTGTTTTCTACATTAACTTACATCAGTCGCCACAATCATAAACACAATGGAGATCATGAGATATAGTACCTGCTTTATAAAACTTCATCTCTCCTCTCTGGATTACAGTTGAAAAAAAAGCAGCTTACAACAGCACACCCAACTATGATGAACACAACAAAAGAGGACAGACAGCAAACACAAAGTACCACACTAGATGGGAAACACAGCACTGGTATGGCAGATGATGCCCTTTTTTGGTGTTGATACAGTGTAACGTCATGTGCAACCCTTCTATGTATTAATTTCTATAGTTCTCTACATGCTACAGAACACAAAAGGGCCCTGTTTCATTGAGCTGGATTTCTTGTTTAGCCAAATAACTGGTCGGATTTAAGGTACCCCAGTTTAAATGGACTTTATCTGAGTTAACTTACATTCAGCCCAGACTACTGTAAATCTGACACGTTATCTGGTGAAGCAAGAAATCCTGCTTTGGGATAAAGGCCTATACAGGACCAAACAAATGTGCCAATTTTCTTCTTTTTTCCCCAAAAGTAAGTCTTTTAATACAAGGATTTCCTTAAGCAGTTTAAACTTGTTTAAAAGAGAATGTCAGGAATTTCTGAGTTAAACAGGAACAGAAAAGTAGAATAAGAGCACCATGATGCTTGATGGAAGATTGCATGAGGTTGAGTTTGCTCAGTTCAGTTTCAATCAATGACTATATAAGGGAAAAGAGGCATATATCATGCAATACACATACTTGAAACTATATTTTTCTATTATTTCAAATCAGTTCTCTTATGAAAAAGACTTGTTAATATTGCATAAAGTTCTGTTAGCTTTGTATTTTTAGATCTTTATCAGTATGGAATATTCAGTTGATTTATAGAGCTACTTATCATAAATCTTAAGATTTGTTAATCTATATTGCATTAAGTGCCAATTGACAAGTTATTGATATATGAGTCTTTTTATGATTCCATATATGAAGGATAAAAATTTTACTACCAATATATAAAGATTACAAATACATGGTAAATGTCCTAACCTCTACCCTCCCAAGCCATAAAAATATATTTATGAGATTCCTCTTCCAGTTGAGTGGTAGCATTCTTTGTATTTTATTTTTGCTCTACAATTCCATACATGTATCGAGCTGATTTTGAGAGCTCACCCTGCATGTGAAATATGCATAATTCAGTAACGTGTTTTTTTCTTGAATTGTACACTGGTAGTATTACCTGCTGATGGAGAGCATTATCTTGGAAAAGTGGGGAGCTAGAGGTTAGGTAGGAGTTATTTTTTCTTTTTCCCAGGACACATACAGTGTAGAATCTGTGAATCACCTTCCTTCTTTTGTTCTTTGGACTGGAGATATTTTTGCATGGGAAAGCCTGCAGATGAACAAAGTGAACAATTTACATTTCAGTTCATCTCACTTCACTGTTTTAAAATTCAAAGCCTATTAGATGTTCAAAAATTATGCGGCTGGTTTTATACTTAAATTCACATTATTTGAAAAGATTCTGTTGCAAGTTCACGCATTAAGAACTTAAAGACAACAAAGACCACCAACACAAGCATTTAACTGATAAGTACATTAAGCATTGCTGCATCGCTACTTGTATGAGATGCTAAAGTAATGCATATTATGGCTCATTGGTACAAAGTTATATTTGAAATTTAAATTACATTTATACTTTTAATCTTGTATGATTAATAAAATGATTTATCAACATTGTAAAATCCAAAACGTCGTCATGGGCTTGTGATGTGTGTGTGTTTGTGCACAGTGTATACAATGCATATGTCCTTGGTTTTAAGCTTAAGCATCTTGAGACAGTAGGGGTATTGTATTCCTGTGAAAGTCTACAAACCCCACTCTAGAACAGCAGCTTTACTAGGCAAAGCATGAGGGGAACCGTTGCATTCATATATTCACACCAGCAGATGGTAAAACAAATGATGCATGCATATTTCTCTCATGACCCTCCATATTTATTTTATGGTGACTGGCTCAATTTTCCTTTCCCAAAAATCGCTGGACTATACCAGGAGTTGTAAGGAGGAAATAATAAAGAAGGAGATCTGTTCCATAATGATCTATATCCAGTAAGATTCTTAAGTAAATCTATTGTTGCTGTTGTTGTAGTAGTAGTTATTGTTGTTTTTTTATCAATCATAACCAAGAGTGGGTTTATGATGGTTGATGTGATATATTTTAAAATGAGGGATGCATTTGCTATTCAAGGATAAAAATCAGGTTTTCTTTTAAAGTTACTAGCACCTCACACCAAAATATGTATGCCTTTTCATGGTTTTTACTAAAATTGTAAGTCTTCCAAAAACAAAGAATGGTCAGCCTAATGAGAATGATATCTAATAATGCAGCATTTCTGAACACTAGCTAGTTTATTGTCATATTGGGTCCTCTTGTCCCCACCCTGTCTTCTTTATTGTGTAAATATTTGAATGCGCATTTTTTGCATTACAGAATCTGGCAGCGGTCCAGGGCAATAGATGAAATTTAAGTTAAGGAAGTGATATTCGGGATACCCCAACCCACCCCCCCCCCCCCCCCCACCACCCTGAGTGAGCAGCTCAATTAAAATCAAACTGCTAAGACAGAGCGAGTTTTATCTGAGGGCTTACTGCATCACTGCCCTTCCCCCAGACCATACCATGGATAAAATCACTCTGCCAGAGGGTAGGGTGGCCATGTTATGACTATTCTATTTATTCATCAGTGATTCAACATTTCGGATAGAGTGAGAGAACCCAACAACCTCCACTCAACCTAAACAGTCCCCTGACACGACATACATGGATAAATCCTGGGATATTAACTATCAAAGTCTGGAGGAAAGGGTTTGTGCACTTACACCTCTGTCGAGCTTAGCTATGAGAAATTTTAGCTTACTATGATTGTTATTGATGTTGCTATTAATTGAAGCTTAATATTGATTATCCACCTACAGTATATTCTACGCCAGTGAATCAAGAGATAATGAATTTGCTTTTAATTAGTTTATACCAGTGATAAAGATGTAGGGATAAGAAACAATAAACACTAACTGTAAGCAACATACATTGTTCACTCAATGCTATATTGACCAAACTGCTGTCGCTACATCCTCTGATAGTTCTGCTAGTAATTTGTTTATAGATGAGAGGCCCTCGAATGTTTGAATTATGAATTATGTAAGGGCTGCAGAATATTAATGCCATTTTACCATTTACCATTTAAGTGCTGGCCCTATTTGAGAATCCATGCAACTTTGCTACATAGAAGATTTTTAGAAGTTAATGTAAAAGACATTTTGAGTTGGTTAATGTCAGTCTGTCTAGAATAAATCTTAACAGACATCAAGAAATACACCCTAGTTGACATTTTCAGGTCAGGGAATGTTGCTCCATTTTCAACTTTGCCTGCTATCCTTTTTCAATCAACCTCATTAGTGAGTGGGAATATGAAAAGCTTCCACTGCAGAAGCCTAATAAATGCTTATGCAATTGTTTAAAAATGTTATTCTTTCAAATTCAGATAATACTCTAGTCAGCACTGCCCTCCTACCCAAGCAGTTTTGCCAAGAATAAAGGAAAGGATGGGTATGGCTTGAATTTTGGCGATTTGTCACCAAAAGTATCCAAGGGATAGAGTTGATATTGAAAACACTCTGTGAAAGATGAATAAAAGGAATGTGTGTGTAAATGTCTTTGTATGTCAGACATATCAGGCGGAGTGTGGAGACAGTTACAGACAAGAAGGAGATTCCCTGAAAGTGACCTGAGGACTCAACGCTTGTCAAGAAAAAGTGCTGTCCTGTGACAGCCATGTTGCACCCAGGGTAAACCGAACTGTCCTCTGTCTGGGTACATATTAGAATAATATGTACCCATCTCTGCTGCATAGGCCCTATGTGGAACAGTTCATCGGCAAGCAGACAAGTAGGCGGTCCACTCCTAATATTTGTAGGAGCAAAGCTACTGTGCATGCTTGTTCACTTCACAGCTTGGCTTTCTGTTGTAGTACAAACAATATTTAAGAACATAAGAAATTTACAAACGAGAGGAGGCCATTCGGCCCATCAAGCTCGTTTGGGGAGAACTTAGCTAATAGCTCAGAGTTGTTAAAATCTTATCTAGCTCTGATTTAAAGGAACCCATGGTTTTAGCTTCCACTACAATAGCAGGAAGACTATTCCATACTCTGACTACACGCTGTGTAAAGAAGTGCTTCCTCAAATTTGTTTTAAAATGTTCTCCCGCTAATTTCCACTTATGGCCACGAGTTCTAGTATTTAGACTAATATTGAAATAGTCATTTGGCTGAACAGCATCCAGACCCGTTAGAATCTTATAGACCTGAATCATATCCCCCCTTAGTCTCCTTTGCTCAAGGCTGAACAGATTCAGTTCCGCTAACCTCTCCTCGTAAGACATTCCTCTAAGACCAGGAATCATTCTCGTAGCTCTTCGTTGCACCTTTTCTAAGGCAGCAATGTCCTTCTTGAGGTATGGTGACCAAACCTGCACACAGTATTCTAGGTGGGGTCTTACCAAGGAATTATATAAGTGTAACATCACCTCCCTTGACTTAAACTCCACACATCTAGAGATATAACCCAACATTCTGTTCGCCTTTTTTATTGCTTCCCCACATTGGTGAGAGTGGGACATGGAAGCATCAACATACATACCGAGATCTTTCTCGTAATCAGCTACCTTTATTTCAGTGGAACCCATAAAATATCTGTACTGTATATTTCTGCTCCCTGCATGGATTACCTTACATTTATCTGTGTTAAATTTCATCTGCCAAGTATCAGCCCATTCGCTAATTAAATCCAGATCTCGTTGAAGCCTCTCTGCTGCTAGATTAGTACTGTATCTGCTACCCCGCCCACCTTAGTGTCGTCTGCAAATTTAACCAGTTTACTGTATGTATTCGTCTCAATATCATTAATGTAAATTAGGAACAATAGTGGTCCTAAAATTGAACCCTGCGGTACCCCACTATAAACGGAGGCCCACTGTGACATAGTGCCTCTAATAACTACTCGCTGCTTCCTATCAGTTAGCCAGTTTTTGATCCAAGCTGCCACAGTTCCTAAAATTCCTGCAGCTTTAAGCTTTAACAAGAGCCATTTGTGGGGGACAACATCAAAGGCTTTCTGGAAATCTAAGTAAATCACATCATAGGCCTTTTTGTGATCAATTTCACTTGTAGCTTCCTCAAAGAACTCAAGCAGATTCGTTAAGCAGGATCTACCTCTCGTAAATCCATTGCATCCCCAGGATACAATTTTTAGAGAATTGTTGGCTTATTAGTTGCAAAAAATGTATGGCAAGGGCTGTTAACCTTTCAGAGTAAGTCTCTTTCCACTACATACACTGATTATCAATGATCATCTGCTGAACCAAATTGTTGGCGGCGCTTTTAAAGAACTTGATAACAGCCATAGCTTTTGGGTTTGGGCCACATCAGAGCCTTTGTCTTACTAATGATCACAGATTTAGGTGATGGTGGCAGTGTTTGCACTTACAGGATCCATTGACCTGATTTAATTGTTTAGAGTATAATTTAATCAGCACTGAATAACTGATAAAAAGAATGACGTGAAATCAGGAATGAATTGCGTTATTTTTGTTTACTTATTTAACAGACTCTTTGGTGAAAACTGACATACAAATAAGGATCAGGCTACAGGGTGAACCAGCGTCCCTGGAGCTATTGGGGTTAACGGCCTTGCTGAGGGACCCAAAGATGACAGGATTATTCTGCCAGCCACGAGATATGAAGCCACGGCCTTCCAGACATGGGCATGGATCCCTAAAGGCTAGTTTATACTTCATGCAGACACTGATGCATCACCATGCACAGTTGTAGTAACATAATTTTCATCACAGGCTGGTCCCAGGTGGGCGTGTTCCTCTCAAAAATTGAAACAACATGAACAATCTGTTCATTGATGCAAACGCATCTCAATCATTCATTGGCCAGGGGAAAAGTAGCAGAAAGTCCGCCAGGAAATCAGAACAAAAGTTGAATACAAGCTCCTTTTCCTACCCTCTCTGATCTGACAGAAAACATATAGCGAGAGGATTTGAAGAAAGGTTAGCTGACATTGGATTGCCACCTCAGTGACCCTGGGGACTATGTTGTCGGGGGCAATAGCCCCTGGTAGGGTCTCCCAAGGCAAAAAGGTCCCAGGGGAGGGACCAGACAAAGAGCAATCCAAAAGAACCCTATGATAAGGTATTATAACAAAGTCTTGTTTCCCTCATCGGACTAGGGTTACCGGGGCCCCACCATGGAGCCAGGGCTGGGGGAGGGGCCCGTTGGCGAGCGCCTGGTGGCCGGGCCTTGGCCCGTGGGGCCCGGCCGGGCACAGCCCGAAAGAGGCACACGGGACTGTCCCCAGGTGGGCCCACCACCCGCAAGGGGAATGTCAGGGGTTCGGTGCATTGTGGATCGGGTGGCAGCCAAGGGAGGCTCTGGCGCTCCGATCCCCGGCTGACAAAACTGGCTTTCAGGACATGGAATGTCACCTCTCTGGTGGGGAAGGAGCCTGAGCTTGTGCGTGAGGTTGAGAGATATCGACTAGATATAGTCGGGCTCACCTCAATGCATAGCGTGGGTTCTGGAACCAATCTCCTGGTGAGGGGCTGGACATTCTTTTCTTCTGGAGTTGCTGCAGCTGAGCGATGCTGGGCTGGAGTGGGGCTACTGGTGGCCCCACAGCTCGGTGCATTAACAATGGAGTTTACCCCGGTGAACGACAGGGCTGTTTCCCTGCGCTTTCAGGTCGGGATAGGTATCTGACTGTCATATGCGCTTATGCACCGAATGATGGTTCAGAGTACCTGGCCTTCTTGGATTCCCTTAGTGGTATGCTCGTTAGCGTGCCATGAGGGGATTCCATCGTTTTGCTGGGGGACTTCAACGCTCACGTGGGCAATGACAGTGTGACCTGGAGGGGGGTGATTGGGAGGAACGGCCCCCCTGATCTGAACCCGAGTGGTGTTCTTTTATTGGACTTCTGTGCAATGCATGGTTTGTCCATAACAAACACCATGTTCGAGCATAAGGGTATCCATAAGTGGACATGGTATGAACACACCCAGGGTTTATAATCGTATCATCTGATCTGTGGCCTTCTGTCTTGGACACTCGGGTAAAGACAGGGGCAGAGCTGTCAACTGATCACCACCTGGTGGTGAGTTGGCTCAGGTGGCGGGGGAGGAAGCCGGTCAGACCTGGTAGGCCCAAGCATATAGTGAGGGTCTGCTGGGAACGTCTGGCAGAGGGTCCTGTTCCCCGGAGCTTTAACTCGCACCTCTGGCAGAATTCCAACTGCATACCGGGGGAGGTTGGGGACATTGAGTCTGAATGGACACTGTTCCGGACCTCCATTGTGGAAGTGGCCGTACAGAGTTGTGGCTGCAGGGTGGTCGGTGCCAGTCGTGGCGGTAACCCCCGTACCCGATGGTAGACACCAGAGGTGAGGGGGGCTGTCAAGCTGAAGAAGGAGGCTTACCAGGAATTATTAGCCCAGGGGTCTCCGGAGGCAGCTGACGGGTACCAGCAGGCCAGGCGGAATGCGGCTCGGGCGGTCGCAGAAGCAAAAACCCGGGCATGGGAGGAGTTCGGTGAGGCCATGGAAAGTGACTTTTGTTTGGCCTCAAAAAGGTTCTGGCAAACCATCCGGAATATCAGGAGGGGGAAGCAGCTCCTACTATTTATAGTGGGGAGGGGGTGCTGTTGACCTCACCTGGGGACATCACCCGGAGGTGGAAGCAATACTTTGAGGACCTCCTCAACCCTGCCTCAGATACATCTACGCACACTGCCTTTGAGACATGTGAGTGCGGGGGGGGGCTTGGGTGGTTAAAGAGCTATGTGGTGGTCAGGCCCCGGGAGTGGATGAGATCCGCCCGGAGTACCTGAAGGCTCTGGATGTTGTGGGGCTGTCGTGGCTGATACGCCTTCTCAACAGTGCGTGGAGGTCAGGGGAGGTGCCGTTGGATTGGCAGACCGGGGTGGTGGTCCCCTTATTTAAGAAAGGAGTCCGGAGGGTGTGTTCCAACTACAAGGGGATCACATTTCTCAGCCTCCCTGGGAAGGTCTATTCCGGGGTACTGGAGAGGAGGGTGAGATCGATAGTCGAATCCCGGATTCAGGAGGAACAATGCGGTTTTCATCCTGGCCGTGGAACACTGGGTACTGGAGGGGGCCTGGGAGTTTGCTTATCCAGTCTATATGTGTTTTGTGGATTTGGAGAAGGCTTATGACTGGGTTCCCCGAGGTACTCTGTGGGGGGTGCTTCGGGAGTATGGGGTCCAGGGTCCACTGTTGTGGGCGATTCGGTCCCTGTATGAACGGAGCAGAAGCTTAGTCCGCATTGCCGGTAATAAGTCGGACGTCTTCCCAGTGTGGGTTGGGCTCCGCCAGGGCTGCCCTTTGTCATCGGTCCTGTTTATAATATTTATGGACAGGATTTCTAGGCGCAGCCAGGGTGTTGAGGGTGTCCAGTTTGGTGGCCTCAGGATTGCCTCGCTGCTTTTTGCGGATGATGTCGTCCTGTTGGCTTCATCTGCTGGGGATCTCTAATGTGCTCTGGAGCGGTTCTCAGCCGAGTGCGAAGCGGCGGGGATGAGGATTAGCACCTCCAAGTCCGAGACCATGGTTCTCAGCCGGAAATAGGTGGATTGCCCTCTTCAGGTCAGGGAAGAGGTACAGCCTCAAGTGGAGAAGTTCAAATATCTTGTTCACGAGTGAGCGTAGGCGAGATCGGGAGCTGGACAGACAAATCGGAGCGGCGTCTTGTGACGGTTTAGGTAGGGGCAAAGAGGACGCTGTCACGGAATCAGGTGCAAGTGACTTTAATAAATGAGCGAAAACTGTCTGAAGAACAGAAGGTTTCCTGGCGGACGTGTCGCTCAGAATAAACAGAAGGAGCAGGCTGGAGTCGGGCAGTGTACGGAGTCGGTCTTGGGGGCTGGGCAGGTCTCGTAGTCGGGGTACAGGCGATTCACTTCGGGCATCAAAGGGGCTGGACAGAAACTCGGGGTCAAAACGGCAAAACAACGGTCAGAGAACACGGAGAGACAAAACCAGGAAAACGCTCGAACTCAGGAGTAAATCTTGAAGATCTCGCATCAGGGTGCAAGAACCGATAACTAAAATAGTCTCCCTAATCTAGAAATGATCTGCAACAGCTTGTGGTAGGTGGATGCAAAGAGAACCGGAGAAACCGGACAACCCGGTATAGCGGCGTAGAGCTGACAGCTCGTAAAAACGGGGAAGGTAGAATCAAGGAATCCCCGGAGGCGTGATCTTCGTGACGTCAGTCGGGGATCCCCGGGGTCGATCCGTGACAGTACCCCCCCGACGACCGCCACTCGGCGGACGGCCAAGCCCCCCTCCAGGGTGGGCCCGCCGGAAATCAGTAATGAGGGAGGGGTCCAGTATGTGCCGGGCCGGCACCCAAGACTGCTCTTCAGGCCCATAGCCCTCCCAATCCACCAGATACTGCAGTCCATGGCCTCGGCGACGAGCAGCCAGTAGGTGACGCACCGTAAAAGTCTCCCCCCCACCTATCAGCCTTGTCGGTGGAGGAGGAAGAGCAGGAGACGCCAGGGGGCTAACAGCGTGTGGTTTTAGCAGGGAGACATGGAAAGTGGGATGCATCCTACGCATAGCGGCAGGGAGCCGAAGGCGTACGGCAGAGGGATTAACGATCTTCGCAATAGGAAAAGGTCCCACAAAACGAGGAGCCAACTTCCGTGAAACCACGTGTAAGGGAAGGTCCCTGGCGTTCAACCAGACCCATTGCCCAACCCGCAAGGGAGGTGCCCGGGATCGACGTCGGTTAGCGTACCTCTCCATCCGGGCTCGGGAATGCAGCAAGGAAGTCCTGGCGATCCTCCAGGTGCGATGGCAACGGTGTAAAAACTGGTGCACGGAAGAGACCGTGACCTCTGTCTCCAAGGATGGGAACAGTGGGGGTTGGTACCCTAGGCAGGATTGGAAGGGAGAAAGACCCGTCGATGAAACCGGTAATGAGTTATGGGCGTATTCTGCCCAGGTCAGGTAGGAACTCCATGTTGCAGGCGAATGGGAGGCCAGACAACGTAGCATCCGCTCCAGGTCCTGGTTGAGCTGTTCCGTCTGCCCGTTGGACTGGGGGTGGAAACCAGAGGACAGACTTGCTGTGGCCCCAAGAAGCCTGCAAAACTCCCTCCAAAAACGAGAAACGAATTGTGGGCCCCTGTCGGACACGATATCCAAAGGCAAACCATGGAGCCGAAAAACATGCTCGATCAACAGTTGCGCTGTCTCCTTAGCGGATAGCAAGCTAGGAATGGGTATGAAATGGGCTGCCTTAGAGAACCGGTCCGCAACCGTAAGGACCCCTGTGTATCCCCAGGAGGGGGGAAGACCGGTCACAAAATCCACCGCCACATGAGACCAGGGACGTCTAGGAACGGGAAGAGGGAGCAAGAACCCAGTCGGAGCTTGAGAGGGGTTCTTACTCCGGGCACAGGTCTCACACGCGGCCACGAAACTACGAATATCCCGAAGCATGGAAGGCCACCAAAACCTTTGCCCAAGTAGAGCCCGAGTGCGGTGAACCCCTGGATGGCAGGCCAGGAGAGAGGAATGCCCCCACTGAAGGACCTGGGAGCACAAGAACTTCGGTACGAATAAACACTTAGATGGGCACCCCTCTGGCGATCTGATGAGAGGTTGGACCGCCCGGACTGCCTCCTCAATCCCCCACGTGACAGCTCCAACAAAACATGCGGTTGGCAGAACAAGACTGGGCTTCTCCTCCACCTCACCTACTTCGTGTTGACGGGACAGGGCATCTGGCTTGCCGTTCTTGGTGCCGGGCCTGTAGGTGATCAGATAGTTGAAACGGTTAAAAAACATGGACCACCTAGCTTGGCGAGCGTTGAGCCGTCGAGCGGACCGCAGGTACTCCAGGGGCCTCATGTATAACTACGTGCGTAGAATTCGCACTAAAACATGGCGTACAGACAAAACTAGGAATGTGCGTAAGCAAGAAAAAATCCAGATGCATAAAACTGTGCGTAAGCACAGATCTACGCACATTCCCTTTATAAATCTGAATGAGCCTGAAATTTTACGTACGTGAACGAGCCCATAGCTACACCCCCGACCCGCCCATAATTATGTATATTTGCATATGTAAATCTATATAAACGCCCGCTTTGTTCTATGTTGTTCTTAAACAACAGTGGATAAACCACGAGGGAAAAAGAAGTATTTCAGCGAGTGCGAAGTGGAGGTCATGTTAACAGAAATCGAGAAAAGAAAAGTGATATTACTTGGTGGTATAAGTGGCATCAGCAATAAATGAAAGTTTACGGAGTGGCACAGAGTGGCGGAGTCAGTTTAAAGTGTTGGTTCCGAAATTCGCACGGTGGCCGAAATTAAAAAGAAGTGGTAGGACATTAAAATCGACGGCGGGAAAAACGAGCGGCCGCTCACCTTAAGAGTCTTAACACTACAGGCGGATGTAGCGGAATTCCCGGTCTCACACCCTTTGAGCAACTATAGTTGCTGCGATGATTGGGGACACACTTTTATCGGGTGAGGGGGACGCCGATGTCATCGCGGGTGATTTTTTCTCGTACCATACTTGTTTGAATTACTTGCATGTTTATGAATAACGCGTAGGGTGCAGATGCGGTGTTACTTTCGTTTATTCTGTTTGTTTATTCTTACAGACAACAGTACAAGAGGTCCCCCAATACATTAATAGAGTACATTAATAGAGTGAAAGTGCTTTCCATTTACATAAGCAAATTCGTTCACTGAAGGTTATAGCAATGTGCGCGCAGTCGATAGCTTCGACTACGTTGGGAAAATCGGACATCGCTGCAAATTGCGCTTTAATATTTGCCTGTTCAACCACAGTGTAAGGAAATTTTATATATCTGGGTGACAAGTGAATTATGCCGTCCCATACAGCCGGCATGGCGTGACTCAGAATTGACTGAGAAATACCCGATCGGTCCGCAAGTTCTCGCTGAAAAGCACCTGTGGCTAAGAACCCGCGAGTGGACAGAACTTGTAAAGGAACAGGTAGCCTATAGCGTAATTCCTCATCGTCTGCTTTTGTAATACTGTAATGTTTAGCACACAGCTCCAAAAGGATTGCTCTTGGAAATCTTAATCGACTTAGAAGCCAGTCATCATCATCATAAGCTATGTCTTCCAATAACGCAAGAGCTGCCATGGTAGTTGTAATAGTTCGGTCATTTTCTGCACCGTTTTATTGTTACAAATTGATAAAAAAATCAGCTGCCGTACATTTGTAAACAACATACAATTAATCTCGATGTATTTGATAAAGTCAGCATCATGATTGTGAGTCTGACACAGTGAAACTGCAGTAGCACTCTTTTGCCAGTAGGTGCCTCCATTTTGCCAAATCGAGCAGAAACTTGCGTACGCCTTGTCTGGGGTTGCCGTGAGAATGTGCGTGGCGGTACGCCAAGTTTAGTTTTTATACATCTCGACCTGAGCGTGGAAACTGACGTGCGCAACATTTTTGTGCGTAAGCACCGTTTATACATGAGGCCCCAGGTTCTTATGGTCAGTCAGGATTAAAAAAGGGTCAGAGGTACCCTCTAACCACTGTCTCCATTCCTCCAATGCGAGCTTGATGGCAAGCAACTCCTGGTCCCCTATATTGTAGTTCCTTTCAGCAGGAGCGAGCTTCCAGGAAAAAAAAGCACAGGGATGCTGTTTGTTGTCCGTCAAGGAGCGTTGGGATAGCACTGCCCCAACCCCGGTTCCTGAGGCATCAACCTCCACTAATAACTGCAGTGACGGGTCGGGCACCTGTAGCACTGGAGCAGAGGTGAAACAGTCTCGAAGGTCAGCAAATGCTCTCTGGGCCACATCAGTCCACTGAAACAAGACCTTAGTAGAGGTCAGACCCGTAAGAGGTGCGGCTAGAGAGCTATAACCACGGATAAAACGGCGGTAAAAATTTGCAAGACCCAGAAAACGTTGTAAATCCTTCCGTGATTTTGGCTGTGGCCACTCTGCCACAGCTTTGACCTTCTCTGGATCCATCCGGATGGAACCCTCAGCAAGGATGAATCCCAGGAAAGAAATAGTACGTCTATGGAACTCGCATTTCTCAGCCTTGAGAAATAATCTATGGGACAGCAGGCGCTGAAGGACCGCCCGAACATGCTGAACGTGCTCCTGCTCACTCTGCGAGAATATCAAGATGTCATCTAGGTATACGAAGACATACTTATTAAGCATATCCCGTAGGACATCGTTAATCAAGGCCTGGAACACAGCCGGAGCATTAGTTAGCCCAAAAGGCATCACGAGATAGTGACCAGTGGGGGTGTTGAAAGCTGTCTTCCATTCGTCTCCCTCCCGGATCCTCACCAAGTGGTAGGCATTACGGAGATCCAATTTCGTAAAGACCTTGGTTCCCTGGAGAAGGTCTAGGACCGAGGACAGCAAAGGCAGGGGGTAACAATTCCTAATGGTGATCTAATTGAGACCCCTATAGTCGATGCATGGACGAAGAGAGCCGTCCTTCTTATCAACAAAAAAGAAACCAGCCCCAGCAGGGGAAGAAGAATGACGGATAATGCCTGTAGCCAAGGCTCCGTTGACGTACTCCTCCATAGCCCTTCTTTCGGGGCCCGAAAGAGAATAGAGACGGCCCCTGGGAGGGGAGGTACCAGGTAGCAGATCTATCGCAGAATCATAAGGCCGATGTGGCGGAAGAGAAGCGGCCTGGGACTTACTGAAAGCTTGCTTCAGGTCATGGTACTCTGCCGGAACACCTGACAAATCTGGGAACTCCTCATCCTGTGTGGGGACCTCTAGTGGTTGACTAGCATGCAGACACTGGGAAAAACAAAATGAACTCCAGGCAATTATTGTGCCCCTCTCCCAGTCAATGTGAGGGTTATGTCGGACAAGCCAAGGATGCCCCAGCACCAGGGATGCCTGGGGTGAGTTGATCAGATAAAACGAAAGGGTCTCAACATGAGCTCCCCCTATCAGCAGACTCACCGGAACAGTAACCTGGGAGATAGTTGCCATTCTCCGTCCGTCCAGAGCGTATGCTGTCTGTGTTGCCTGGACGCGGGTGGTGGGGATTCCCCACTGTTGAACCAGTGTAGAATCGATGAAGTTCTCATCTGCCCCGGAATCAATTAGGACGGCCAGAGATTGCTGGGAGGACCCCCATGTAACTACTGCTGGGAGAAACGTCCGTTGCACAGAAGAGGAATCGACCGGAACCACACCCACCAGTACCCTCTTCCCTACTAGTGGGTGTGCCCTTTTACTGGGCACTGGGCAATAAAATGACCAGCCTGTCCACAGTACAAACAAACCCTGGCAGAGAGGTGCCGTTGTCGTTCGGCTGGAGAAAGGCGGGTCTGATCAACCTGCATCGGCTCTGTTCCGGCGTCTAAGGGGTTAACAGTGCTGGGGAACGAGGTGTGAGGTACCCCCTCCGGCCGACGTCGCTCTCTACGACGCTGACAAATCCGCATGTCCACCCTTAGGGCTACATCGGTTAGTGCAGACAGGGATTCAGGAAGTTCCCGTTATAATAAGCATCGAATAAGGCTTGCGAATCCCAGCTGCAGGACATGGAACGTAAAATCAGAGTGGGGACAATGTATGCTGAGGCACAGCATACATTGCATAGTGTGCAAAAGCCACTAACTGTCTGCAGAGTCAATAGCTACAGACCTCCAAACTTCATGTGGCCTTCAGATTAGCTCAAGAACAGTGCATAGAGAACTTCATGAAATGGGTTTGCATGCTAAAGCAGCTGCATCCAAGCCTTACATCACCAAGTGCAATGCAAAGCGTCAGATGCAGTGGTGAAAAGCACACCGCCACTGGACTATTGAGCAGTGGAGATATGTTCTCTGGAGTGACAATTCACGCTCCTCTGTCAGGCAATCCAATGGATGAGTCTGGCTTTGGCGATTGCCAGGAGAATGGTACTTGCCTGACTGTATTATGCCACGTGTAAAGTTTGGTGGAGGGGGAATTATGGTGTGGGGTTATTTTTCAGGGGTTGGGCTTGGCCCCTTAGTTCCAGTGAAAGGAACTCTTAATGCTGTCGCATTCTAAGCCATTCTGGACAATTTCATGCTCCCAACTTTGTGGGAACAGTTTGGGGATGGCCCCTTCCTGTTCCAACATGACTGCACACCAGTGCACAAAGCAAGGTCCATAAGGACATGGATGAGCGAGTCTGGTGTGGAGGAACTTGACCAGCCTGCACAGAGCCCTGACCTCAATCTGATAGAACACCTTTGGGATGAAATAGAGCGGAGACTGCGAGCCAGGCCTTCTCATCCAACATCAGTGCCTGACCTCACAAATGCTCTCCTAGAAGTATGGTCACAAATTCCCATAAACACTCTCCTAAACCTTGTGGACAGCTTTCCCAGAAGAGTTGAAGCTGTTATAGCTGCAAAGGGAGTTCCAACTCCATATTAAAACCTATGCATAAAGAATGGGATGTCATTAAAGTTCATGTGTGTGTAGGTGTCCCAGTACTCTTGCCAATATAGTGTACTTTAGCTGAATTTTAAATGTTAACTAAATGTATTTGACATTTGTTTTCATTTTATCTCAGTTGGTTTCAGCAATATTTATAGTTTTCGTTTATCTTTAGTGTTTATTTTGTTTTCATATATTTTATTCCAGTTTACAAAAATCATTAATCAAATTCATTAATGACAATGAATTTGTCATTAATGCCAAATTAATGCCAGCCTTGAATACTGTAAGTATGTAATGCACGGTTATGCTGCAAGAGTGGCACGTGCATTGTGGTGCGGCTGCAAGTATGAACCAGACCTAACCCATTGAGTTATACACTCTTCCCCCCCATTATTAAAAGTTATTCAAATGGATGGTATGAACATGAACCTGTCATAGTAGGCATCACTTTGATAGACATGGCATACCTTAATATTTACTTTAATAAGTTTGGCACAGAACCCCTGCAAGTCTGAATAGTTCTGTAATGGTATAATGTATAGATGCCAGAGCTCTAATAGCACCTGATATTTTATCTGTTTTGCGTTTGGTTTTCTACTGTACCTCTAACTAGCTGATCTGTATCTACATTTCTTTAGTAAATTTGCAGTATTGCTGATACATAATACCTACTGAATGTAATCACAACTGCTTTACTTCCTGGCACTGGCTAGTCAGTTTTCATTGTGATCTCATCATACATTTGGAACCATATTTACTATACAGAAGCCAGAGCCTCATTTATTACGGCAGGTCTATCATTGGGATCATTTAATTACTCAAAGGGGATGCATTGTTTGTTTTGAAGAACTCTAACATTAGCATTAACATGCACATTGTATACTAGGGATGAAACAGTTACTGGTTTCATGGTAAACCATGGTAAAATTCCCGACAGTTAGTATTATCATTTTCAATTTTATTTTATCATTAAAAGGTGGTTGGTTACCGTGCTTTGAAAATCTGACATTAAATACTGTCAGGCATCAACCAAAGTTAACAAAAGTCTCCCAGATGCAGGTGTGCAGGCACAGTATGCAGTGTTTTGTGTCAGTGAAAACATTGCAGAAGGCAGTGACAATTCTCTGGAGATTTTTATGGTTAATGTACAGTTGATACTGTCAGGATTGGTCCCTGCCCAGCCCCCTTTTCACTATGTGTATACATTCCTTGCTTGGCCAGCTAGTGTTGCTGGTCATCTAGTTCTGTGCTCCCCTTGTTTCCCGTAGTTAGCACCCAAAGGTGTTACCCTGCTTCCCAGGCTGCTGCATGGTTTTATGACCTGAGCAGACACCTGTGTCATTGAGGCTTCCCTTTTAGTGTGGGTTAAAGGTTGGCCAGAGGCCAGCCTCAACTACGTTTGAAATTTTCATTATTTCTGTTTCTTTATTTTCTTATTCTATGTATTTGTGTGTGTTTGTAGCTGTTGTTGCCCTGCTTTTGCTACTGCTTAGATGTCTGTGTTGTATTTCTGTGTTTGCTTCTAGTTTTGCTGTGTGTAATTGTGGTTTCCTGATTTGTGATTCTCTCATGTTACAGAATAGCCCTTGTTAGTACTGGTTTTACTTTCCAGCTTTTGTTTGATCCTTCGTGGTCCCATTGTTTTTCAGTTTTTTCCCCGCTGGTGTGCAGTTTTGTTAAATAAAACCCCTTCCCCTGGAGCCTTACTATGGATCACTCATCCCTCACCATGCCCACTGACAACAAATATGATTTGCATATGTTTACATAAGGCACTGGCTATATTATTATTTTAATGTTTATTTTAAGTGTGTAGTGCTGCTAATTTGTGGTTTTCAATATAAAACTTGGTGAAATTATTTCAGTTTGCTTATCAGTACGTTTTGAACATTTTCAGCACATTTTGACAATACCGTGATAATACTGATGACTATGATAATTCTGGTCACTATAATTGTGATGTTAAATTTTCATACCGTTTCATTTGTATTGCATACCTATCAACTGACTGACAATCAGTAGTAATTATTCCAGGCAAAAAAATTAATGTTGGGCAGGGCGAAGGATGTGAGGGCAGGGCTTGTTGCAAAATAGGGCTTTATTAAACTCACAAAACATAAAACAGGAAATAAAATGGGAGGAACAGAGGAAAGCAGAGCACAGGCAACACATGGATGTGACGTCAATGACTAGACTAACAAAGTTGGTACAAACTGGTACTTTTTTTACATAGACTAATGGGGCAACAAGCATCAGGTGTGGCCCATCAGGGCCACGTATGGGAGGAGACTGGAGGGTCAGGTGGATGTGGTGGGCAGGATGTGACTGTACACCCTACCCCGAAGCATGATTTCTGGTCACGAAGGACAAACGGGAGGGGAGCAAAGGGACTGAACGACAGGGTGGTGGCAAATAAGCAATGACCATCTACATTTTAATTTTTCATTGATTTCAGAAATTTAACCACAAAAACCCAAGTCTATGCTTAAAATCTTCTCATGTTGTGCCATACGTTCCTATTTGGGTATCTTACATAAATGGCGGAGAACAGACAGGATACTGGGTGGGACAAGACATGACAGGATTGACAAGGCACACGGGACAGATACCACAAAAGATGAGACAGAACCACTGGACAGGACAGGGCAGGACAAATGACATGACAAGGGGCACCAAACAAGAGCAGATAGAAACCAGGGACCAACAGGACAATAGTAGAGACCAACAGACAGAACCACATGGACAAAACAGACTAAACTTGGGACATGACAAAGCACCTAGAACAAATATCTTACCTCAGGGGGGACTAGGGAGCAAAAAAGGCAAAAACAGAGACAAATAGAGCAGGCCACACCAAGAGAGGACAGACAAGTAGAGGGGCAACAGAGACTGGAACGAAAACAGAAGAGTAAGCTGCTGGAGACACGGATCAAGAAAAAACAAAGGCAGAATAGGGCTCTGGGACAGGGTCTGAGGCACAATGAATGAAAATGTAGGGTGCCCTGGAAGTTTTCCCTAACCCTGGAAACCTGGGTGACACAGATCATCCTGGGCCCATTCATTGGTCAGGCGGAGCCCTTCTAAACCACAGAATCAGAGAGCCTTGGAGGGCCAGAGGGTGCTGAGGTACCAGCAGGTCCAGAAGGTGCCTTGGGCCAGCGGGATCAGAGGTCTCTGAGGGGATTGCAGGACAGGAGGGCATCTAGGGGACTGCAGAACAGGAACAGGAGGGCACCAAGGTTTCTCTCCCCAAGGCCGCAGCAGAAGAGGTGTCCAGGTGGACATTGCTCGGCAGACCAGGTTCTAGGCAGCTAGCCTAGATAGTGTAACTCCATCTATCAACTTCTGAGGAAGGAAACTCAGCATGACTCTCTTCTGGGCCCCAGCTGGCGCCATTGACTACACTAGGACTTGGGACCGGGTTGGTGTGTGCTTTGGGCTGAGGTGGGCTTAGAGTGGGATTTAGGGCAACTCAAGTGTAGCTGCGGATCATCAGGGTCACCCTAACTCGGCCTGCCAGCAGCCAGGGAATCAGGCATCAGCTTGGCAGCAACCAGTGGGGAATGAGGAGACCATTGGGTACCTGGGCAACGACTAGAGTTGCACCGGGCCCCTGGACACTGACTGAAGATGAGGCAGGCACTGCCAGAACATCAGGAGATGAGGCGGGCCCTGGCAGGACATTAAGAGACTTGGTGGGTGCCAATGGGACATCAGAAGATTGGGCTGGAGCCTGTGGGATTTCGGGAGACTTTTCTGGAGCTGGCAGGACAGCAGGATACAAAGCAAAGCTGATACACCTAGGGGCTAGCAGAGCAAGGCCAGGACACCTGGAATTCAGCAAGGCACAGCCAGGACAATTGGAGACAAGTAAGGCACAGCTGGGACACCTGGAGGCGAGCAGGGCGAAGTTGGGACACCTGGATCAGGTCCATAGGGATCATACCTGCCACAGGTCTTGGTGTGGGCAATGTGGTCCTTTCTGGATCAGGAATCTGGGACTCAGGTGGACCACCCCACTTGGGGGACTAGGAGCCTGGAGCACATGCAGAGCAGCCCTCTCTGGGCCAGAAGTCTGATGCATGGCCTCAGGGGGAAGACTGGCTCTGGAGGTACAGTAATGGTGAAGATGGGTTATAGGGACACAGCAGAGGCAAGGACAGGCTTTGGGGATACAGCAGAGGCAAGGATGGGCAGAATGGGCCCCTGTGGGCCAGACTGTAGTAGCTTGGGATGAGAGGTGGCCCCTCCTGGGCTGGACTAGAATGGGTGGAGCTGGAGCTAGCTTCAGGGAGCCAGCAGGCAAATGAGTGGAGAGCTGAGTAGTCTCACACAGCAGAGAGCTGGCATGCTAAGTGACAAGCAGTAGGCTGAACGGGTATCAGGAGATGAAAAGGCAACAGGGTAAGCAGTCTCACACTCAATTATTCTGCGCACTTCAGCCACCATGTGCCGGACCTTCACTGCCTCTTGGGGATCCGCATCTGAGGCGAGTCTTGTGAGTACCCTCTCCGCCAACCATATGAGAGATTTGGCCTTGGGGATTTTCCAGACCACAGGATTATTCCTTAGCTCCAGGGTGGTGTCCAGGAGGGAAAAGAAGTCCTACACTTGAAGCCGAGGTGCCTCCTGTGGAGCGGGTAACCCCTAAGACACCTGCATCCAAGGCACTTGGGGTATCCAGCCTGCAGGATGCAGGGAGGTCTGAAAGCTGTAGCTGAGGGGCAGGCTGCTGGGGTTCTTTAGGAATCCAGTCATTCTGTTGTGTCAGGTGGGGTGAAGGACGCAAGGGCAGGCGTGGTTGCAAAACAAAAGGGGATTTATTAAACTAACATAACATAAAACCGGACCACATGGGATCAAAATGGGAGAAGCAGAGGAAGGCAGGGCACAGGCAACATGAGGGTACGTCAATGACCAGACTAATGAAGACGGGACAAATGGGTACTTTTATACATAGACTAATAAGGGGCAACAAGCATTAGGTGATGTGAGGGTGGAGACCAGAGGGTCAGGCAGATGTGGCAGGCAGGATGTGCAGTTAACCTAACTGCAGGCCTCTGGAATGTGGATTGAAATTTATCTAACCATAACCCTAAACCAGAGGAAACCTGCACAACAAAACTGCAGACACTGAGCCACCATTCCAACCACAACTATTTGATAAAAAATTATTTTTATATGGATGGATAGTTGCTTGAATGGATTTTATATGTAAATAGGACTCCTAATATGACACATTTTGAATGAAATACTTGGATCTTAAGACTTCTTCATTGTGTTAAACTCCAACCTTACTTGGGAAGAAAGCCTAAATTAATAATGCTGGACAATAATGCTAAATGTACGTGATTTATGTAATACTGTATTTATGTAATTGTCTAATTTTTGTCTTCTCCAAAACACTGCACAAGGAACATTCAAAATAATAATGGCTTAGTTCAGGCAAATCAGTAGTAAACTATTCCATTATTGTCTGAGCTTTGCTGGAAGAGTATTGCCCTACCTCGGCAGTGTAAAATGTAATTAAGTCGCAGGAGTAAGTGGAACAGCTCCAGGAGGAAATGAAGAGCTAGCACCCCCTCGATGTGACAAAAGCAGGGAGTTTCTCAGGGTCAGCTGCTTCTAATCAGCAGCCACACTCCACCAAAGGAAATCACAGGGTGGAGGAAATTAACAGAAGACGACAGAGAGAGATGGGATGAGGCAAGTAGAGCACCAGGGAGGATGAGGAATGCCACCAGGAAACCTGGGGGGGGCAGGAAGGTATTTCCAAACAGAGAATCATTATAAATAGGTTAAGCCAAAAGAAAGCATGGCAAATAGCAACATCATCCGAGACACCAGAAGGAAAACAGCATTTTTCAGCATTAGCAGGATAATGTTTAAGGCCTTCAAGTTAAAAGTAAAGGTTGCTCCACTTTTTAATGCATTGACGGTGTTAAGACTCCATTGCAGTAGTTTCAAAGTCTTTCATCAACAAATGTTGGTAGTTAGGTTATTTTTTATCACATTTTAAGTATACATCATTTTATTGTATAAAAATAGTTACCATGTTATTCTCCGAAACAATCTGTTCTACTGTCATCCTAGACAGGACAATAGCATAATAATAATAAAAAAATGACTCCATGCAGGACACCACACCCCCAGATATTTAAAAATAAACAGGAAAAAGACAAAACTAAGAGAAGTCTTAGTTTTACATGTCAAATTTCACCATTTCCATATCTTCATTTAATTTGCCTTTTATTCACAGCTATACTCAAGAAAGGAGAAGCAGAATGATGGAGAGGAATAGACAGGTTGATTCATAGAGTTTATTGTAGTTAGGAAGTCAAAGTAAGAATAGTAGCACATATGTTGAATGCATTTTCAGATATCCAATCCTGGAGACAGTATGCGGGCCCAGCTCTGCCGCTAAGCTAGGGCCGTCAGTAAAACTGAATAACTGATTGAACAGTTGCAAGGAGTGCTAGCCGTAATTTATATGGAAGAAAGGACTGGTTGTTTTAGCAGAGGCCACAATAGACAAGACAGCGTTGTCTATCAAGCAGCTGTCATTGTGCTCTAGATACAGGTGCAGTGCAGAAGCTTTGCATACATGTTTCTGCTGCTTGTTGCATAGTTTTTCTTGGCATGTGAGACAGGGAAGTGCTGTTACATTGGCAACATTGCTATCAAAACATTAATATGAGGTCACTTCTCCCACTCAACCAAAAAGCACAACACGCCATAATAAAACTATCTACAATATCTTCAGATGACCTTCATATGATACCCAGTTGCTCTAAGGGATGGAATATTTAACATTTTGCATTAGTTCTGCACTAAGGAGTTTCTCACATGTATTTACACACTCCTAATATAGATACAATTTAAAATTAACTGTATGATCGGCATTCAGATATCTTTTGATGATTCCCATGGAGAGATTAGACGCCACATTAGCCATATTAGTACAGGCTCCTAAATGAGAGTTTCACCCAGTCTCCTGTCAGAAATCCACAACACCCCAGGCCCTACAGCCTTGTGTAAACTTACCATGACATTCTAGGACGACTTGACAAATAAGTGATGACCATCCACATTTCAAATTTATGAAATCAATAAAAAATTAACCACAAAAACCCAAGTCTGTGCTTAAAACACACTCACTTTATGCCACACGTTCCTGTTTGGGAATCTCACATAAATGGCAGCACTTACCTCCTGCAGGCCTGCCTGGTCTGTGCAGCTGCAAGAATTGATGCGTCCCAAATTTAGAGAGACAGGAATACAAGGATTCTGCTTTGGATCAGGGTTTTCATCCCGCCCAACTCCCTGTCACAGCCATTCCTACTGTATTTTTATGTTATTCCTCACCCTGGATAATGCTTCCTGAAAGGTACCCAGCTATTAATAGAGTTCGCCGAGCTCTGCAGTCTTCGGCTCTGCCTTGCAGCTCTGGAGCTAAGTAGAGCTGGTGATCCTGGTGAAAAACTTCATGTCAGTTCCAGCGAAAATTCAACCATATCCCCTGCACACGACGGACACGAATGACTTGTACTATTTGCACCCTGATGCGTATGCAGCTTGCCTAATAATGAATTACAAAAAAAATTAATAATATTTATTTATCCAGATTTCCACTTGATAGTAGCATTTTGTTGAATATATTCTTGGAAGCATATGCTGAAGTAATGTATCAGCTGGCACTTTTTAATATAAATTTTCTAAAGCTATATAGGAGGTGTGTGTGTGTGGTGGGGGTGGGTTTCATCTTCTTAAATATTTGTGTCTGTAGTCTGTCTGTCTCTTTTTAACGATTCCTTCAACTCAAGCATTTCTCACATCTTCAATAGCGCTTCTGGTTCTTTGGGAAAAACACACACTCCACACACTCCCTGTCAGCCAGCTGTTCCGCATTAATTTTTTCTCCCGTACAGCTGCACTCCTAAATAATCCATGATCTGGGTAGATCTGGGCATATTGTTTGTTATCTGTTTGTATCTTCTTTGGTGCTAGCACTCATATTTCTTATAATTTGACATGCTTCACATTATTTGTTGGATGTTTGGTAGAAATTGATGCACCAACCATACTGATTCAAGACAGTCAGTCTCTAAATCTCTTCACACAAAATTTAAAATAGCATGTTTTTTTCAATTAAAAATGCAAGCTTGGCCATTTCTTTGTCTTTCCAAAGTATATTACTACAAGTAATACAGTTGCCTGTTGGAACTGTCAAACTCTCAATGCCCTGAGGAATATTGGCAGTGCGTTTGTGATGAAGGTTTGTGTTTTGAAACTGACCTTAACAACAAAACCAAAGGAAACAGGAAGGAGGGGAAAAGCCCTAATAATGGCCACTTGATGGCTTCTCACAGGATAGGAAGTGACAGTGGACAGGACATCCATTATTCATAGCTGCATCACTGCATCATTTCTTCTTCCTCATGCCACAGTGCATCGAACCAGTCAGAATTTCATTGAGAGGCTCTGGCCATGCTTGTGACATTGGTACCTGCAGAAATCACCAAGCAGCCAATCTGAGTGTTCAATCACAAGGATATTATCATTAACGTATGTCTGTACACTCATTGATCGAAAGGCTGTCCCTCAATCTAACATTGAATGATGCTCTCAGAAATCAGCAGTTATCAGTAATCTGGGTTTAGGGTGTCTTAATTCAAGGCTAATAAGAAAATTGGTGTGTCCAAATTGTAATAGTGTCCAGTAGGAAGCTGCTGGGAGGTTAAATATATGGGGCATTGTTAGGTGTGTAATTTGACTGAAAGTAAACTAATTCAAAAAAGAAAGAGATTGTAATGGTCCCTAGGATGGACTGGCATTCCATCAATTGTGCCCTGTGCCCTATAATTGCTGTGATATGCTCCAGGCTCTCTGTGATCCTCTACTGCAATGCTGGTCAATACTATAGGCAACATAGGCGGCCACCTTGGGCACCAAATTCTGAGGCGGTGCCGACTTGCCAGCGAATGTCACTCATTCCTGGACAGGGGGCACCGGCAGTGATGCTCACCTAGTGTGCCATATCAACTAGGACCTGTATTGCTATGCTATATAGGTGTTATTGAAGCTCGATAGTTGGATGGTATTTAATGATTTATGTCACATATCACTGAGGCACAAAGCCAACCTTAAACCAAGTATAAAAATTTAGAACTTCTGAAGCCAATAGAGTTAATCAGAAGAGCCTATCTGAAACGTGGTGGACAAGGAGGGCTGCTCTATTGCAGAAGTAATATGCCATGGGTTGTTAGCAGTCATTGGGGTAATGTTCACATTCATGGGTGACACAGATCAACCTGGCACTCAATATCGGAATTACAGTGACAGCTGCTGGAGTGTCTTTTGTTCATCTGGTCTCTAATCCATCAGCAATAACTCCATGCTATAAATGGCTTACTGGCTGAAAGGTAACCTTATTATCAACTGGAAGTCATAATTTGGCTTCTGAATTTTATATTTAAAGAGACCATAAAATTTAGACAATGTAATATTTAATTCATCTTCATAAGAAATAAAAAATTGTTGCCATCTATTTTGTGGATAGAATATGCAATCTGATCTTGTGTATGGTGAAACATCTTTAAAGGATTTACTATCAATATTTAACTTAGAAGTTTAGAGAAGTTAAAATACGGGAATAACAGCTATTTCAAATGTGAACTAAATGTTTGATTTGAAATGTAATTGTCAAGCTGCACCTAGACAGTATCATTAAGGTTTTGCAGTATTTCCCCTATAGTCCCAGTTACAAACAATTTTGAATTTGTCATTCACAGCTGTGGCATTAAGTAATCTCACGTCAAAACATACAAATATTATTAGAAAAAGAAAATAATGCATAAACATTAGCATGATTTAAAATTATCCAAATGAAAAGCACCCATGATTACCCTGTTCCCTCAACTGACTTCAACCAAAAAGCACTGGATTATTCCATGAATCATATATCAGTTAGCTATAGAGCTATTAATGGTCATAAACATCAAAAGAAACAGAGCTACATTTTGGACATATGCATTTAATATTTCAGAATCTCTCATTTCAAGTATTTACTGACAATTGCTGTTCCAAGAAAAATATTTACCACCACAACACAGCATTGAACCTGCCATTGAAATAATATCAAAATGACCAATTGAAGTTGGTCTCTGATGGGCACTCTTGGTATAGAGCAAGACTACAATTCGTGGGTCATCAAAAAAACGCAATAATTCAAATAGTTTGGTGTGGGAAAATTGCATTTTTTTCTATCAAGTTTTTGTAATACCCGTACTGGGAGCTATCATGGGCTAATCAAAACCATCTTCTAGTAATTTTTACATTATATTCCAATATTATTTGGAAGCTTGTTATTATAAAGTCTTATCAAATAATATTATGAATGCTATTGTTTGTTTATAAAAAAAATAACAATCCCCTTGGGAGCAAGGGTTTTCAGTAATTGTTGTAAAAGCAATATTATGATTTTAACTACGCAAGTTCAACCATTTATCTCTGTTTTAATTAACTGAACAAAAGAAAAATGAATTCATCGACTTTCGACTTCATTCTTGTTTGGCACAATTCTGGAAAAACAGTCTGTTGGTTTGCTTTTCTGTGGCTATTGTGCTATGCCATCTGTATCATGTTACACCAAGAAAAAAAATGCAAAATGTGATTTCAAACACTGCTCCAGCAACGGCAGATATTGTTATTATATTTTTAATTGACCCCAGATCAAATAAGGACTGAGATGATATTTTCTTAAGTTATTTCTCTTCCCCACAGAAAGTGGTTTCGGGAAAACTTCATTTCATAACTTTTCTGCATGGCAGTAACCATGCAAATGACCTCTTAACTTTTCACTGTTATGTGTGGTAGGGTTGCCTGTGAGAGTTATTGGGGCCACCATGTTGTGGCAGACATCAAACAAAGCTCTGCTGTGTGACACAACCACTCTGCTGCACTTCCCTATATGGTCTCAGGGCCATTCCCTCTCCTTTCAGTTACCGCCCCAACCCCCCCACCACCCAAACACACACACACACACTTCACAAACCAGCTGGTGTAAAGGCCATTTAATGGGCACTACTACTGCAAAGCTTTTAAACAAGCTGTTTATCACATCAGCTCATGACTACAAGTAAAGGGTCACACACCTGTGGCTTTCAACTCAAAAGCCCAATAAAACAGGGACTTGAACAGTATTTTAAGTATTAGTCAGACGATGCAATGTTCGGTTCAATTCAGAGCCTCCATGGGAAAACTGACAAATACACTGCACATTTGATTAGAACCAGTAAATTCAGTGTCCAGCAATCTAATATGCCAGCTATGAAACTACCACACAAAGCACTCCTGTCACAGAATGAAAATTGTGGTGAAATTGATTAAAATGGGGAGTAAAATGGTTAGCAGACTTCCTCATGTGTTGTAATTCTCATATTACATGGATTTCATCATTCCATATCAATCACTTAAAGTACTGTGTGGCTCAGCTCACTGAGTTGTGACTTCTGTAGTCTGAATTTGATTAAGCTCAGCTCGCAGCCAATTCTTAGTGCAATTTCAGGTCAAATTTAAGGCAATATATTTTCTACAAAAGACAATCACTTGTAATTGGAATAATTTGCAATCATATTTTACACTTCACAAGAACATTCCCATTAGAAACAGGAGACCTGGTCATTAGTTTGAGATGCATTTTAGGTAACTTATGTGGTCAGGGTCACTCAGAACTAAATATACTAGTTGACCTCCTTGTACAGTGTTTCTATTATGTGTAACCAAAACCAAAAAAATTCTTGACAAATTTCTTCAGGTTTTATAAGAATTTTGCAGACATATAGCCATCCACTACATATTGGTGTTAATCCGGTGGCTCACATTACTTCAAAATTGGGGTGCCCCCCCACCCCCCAAGCCCCAAAATTCCCTCCTTTCTTCCCTCTGCTTTAGCCCTGCCAAGGAAACTGACGAATAGACACCCCTCTGGGGTCCCGGCCAACCTACTGTTGTTTGTGGTTTCCCTCATTTCTCAATGAACAAGTGCTCTGGAAGGCGGCTCTCCGTTTAAAAAGCCTGACATGTTTAAATCGGAAGGATCCCGAACAGATGATTGATGATTGTCAGCGTGGATTATCCCTCTAGCAGGTCGTAACAGGACAAAACAGCAGGGACCGCATAGAGAGTGAGGGACAGAGAAACGGCGTGCTGAAGGAGAGAGAGCATAACACAGAGATCAACTTCACAAGACATTTATTGTTGAAATACAACACGGCTGAGTTGCAGGGAGGCAAGACGCTGTTCAGCGGCACACTCAAGCGAAAGAAGCGCAGGTTGAAGAAAACACGAAGGACAGAATGATGTGCCATGCACACTGTTTTTAAAAGGGACCGAAGGAATGTCTAGTTTGAAGAACAGATATACCTTTTTCATTTAAGACATCAGATTCCCGAAAAAAGGACATTGAAAACATTTGACAGAATATATATTAAAACGTAAACTACGGAATACAATTCCCACGACAGACTGATTGGAAAACTTAAAAACTCGATCTCATCGTCGTTTAACTTTACTGCTTGCCATATCATTACTCTTTACAGCAAACGCTCAAATCACCCACTGAAGAAAACTGGGGGAAACACCTTGGTCTGTCGTATCTAGTACGACTCGCATCAGAAGAAAACGCGATTGCACCTTATCACACTTTGCCTGACGGGAGGCAGCTCAACCAGAGGCTTAGGGACAAAATGTTCACATTTTTGGTCGCCCTTTGCCATATGATAGCAGGTAAGAAAAAATCGCAACAAAGCAAGTGAAGACGCTACATGGTGTTGCCGGATTAAATCATGCAATGTTCATCTTTCATTGTTGGGAGCGCTGCGTCAAAACACACTGCGACGTGTTGATTGAAAGGAGATCATGTAGGATAAAAATCTGGACTGTATCGACAATAGTGCCATGTCGTATTTCGTTTCTCCTCCAAATTAATGCATGCAGTTCTGGCATACAAATGATTTAAAAGGTCCCAAAAACGACTTATTGTTTCAGTGGCATTGCGTAAAATAACTAATTAAACGAGGAGCAGAAGTGTAGGCACAAATGTTGTATTAATATTATTTTCTTAACATTTCATTTTAAGGAGTACATATCCTGTGTATAGAAGTGCTTTAGCGTCAAACAACACGTGCACCTTTTGATCTGCAACTTTAAACAGCCAAATAATTAAGAAGAGTGTTGGGCGGTTTTCAGCATCGGAGCGATTATTTTCGCGTTGACGGCGAAATAGTGCATTATGTAAAACAGTACGAAATTGTCTCTGATGTCAAAGCCAGAATAGTGTGCATTTTTTCCGTTCTTATTAAGTTTTAGGGCCACCGATTCCCATGTTTTCCCAAAATTAAATGAAGTGGAAGGTGGTCCCCCAATACAGTTACGCGGTACTTCCATGCGTTATTGTATAGAAACACAGAGAGCGGCGGATCGTAAGTGCTCGAATTACTTATATCCGTTTTACTTGTAGCCCTCATTGGGAATTCATTAAAGAATGGCTTTACTCGTTTTTCACTACTTTTCGCTTTCACGGCCACTATAGCCGTATTCAAATAAAGCTATGCTCTAGAATGACATGATCGCAGAATAAATGGGCAATGCTAGTTCACCGAAGGTAACATAAGTCTTATGGGCACTGTTATTGTAGGCTACTTTGGGATGGCTGAATCACACATTGCGGCTCTCGAAACGCCCAATCTACCCGTTTCATCTGGCGGTGTGGCGTGCTCCTTTGTGGGAAAAGTATCCGCAATATCTATACAACTTGTTTATGCCATAGCGTGTCTATCTATCTATCTAGTCTACGTTCGTCCCTCTGTCTTTCTTTCTTTGCTTGTTTTGTACAGGTACTGGCAGCTATCTGGCCATTTCCAGGTACCAGCAATGCACACAGCGGTATGAGCGCTTAAATCAGACACAAATTAGATGTTGTGTTAGGGAAAAAATGACCTTGTGGATACCTAGCTTTATAATATAAAAGGCTTAAATTAATTATAGTATCGATGGGTAATTATGCATGATCAGCTCAACTGATAGATGAACGGCTTGTTTAATTGCGGTCAATCGTACTGAATCGTAATGAAGGCGTATTTAATAATTTAATATGTAATAATTGAATGATGTAGCTTATGTATCGACATAATCAGTCCTTTACTGGTCAATTTAAGCAAAAGATTCATATCTTGCTTCGTATTTAATGGGGCATATTTGAGGTTGCGGATGTTTTGTGCACGACAGCGTTTTCTTTCTTTTATTCTTGTCTTAAGCTATTGTATCAGTCAGAATTGGTTAACGACGAATTTGGGCAAAATGATTTACATCCCCCAGTCTTCAAGACCCAAACGTTTATATTTCTAATTAAGACTGAGAAATGAGGAGCGAAGCAAGGCGCTTTCGTCGACGCTTCAGTAAATGGATTAAAAAACAAATGTTTATTGGCTGTTAAGCTGTGCTTTTTTTCTCTTTTGATGAATGAGACCGGGATATGGACACGTCGGAAATGCTGTAATTAAATTTAAATGCTAAATCAGAATATACAAGCCCGACACACCAACACCCACACTCAGTGTAGAAGTAAAAAGAGAAATGTTAATGAAATGTATGCTGCAAACTAAATTGGAAATACAGAATTGGCCGGGGGGGTGGAGAAAGTACCGCGCAGTTCTCCAGGGAAACCACACGCTCCTCTATTGAAACTTAGTTTCTTGAACACAGCAGCAAGCAAACTTTCAGTAACCTATTAGGCTTTCTTACTCTTTTCGTCAGTGACGTAATAGGGAGTTTAATGAATCATGTATATGCATAAATATAATGTTTCTAAGGGTTGTGAAACTGACTTTATGTGTAAAATCATCGATGTATGCATTGTTGATGTTGGTCTGGAGCTGCAAAAATGAGATTTCTATGGATCATGCGCTCTACCCCATTTCTGTAAACACTTCTGTCTGTCTGATTGAAGTTAATAAGAGAAGCTGAAATTCGCCTTGGACAGACCTCTTCAGGGGTCACGCCTTGCACATGCAACAGAACCGCATGCATTCCCATGCCTGCCCCACTGTTACTATTCACAGTAGACTTTCTCTGAATGTCCCAAGGTTCCCCAAGGATTTCCATTGCGCCCACATCAAAATTCTGAGTAATCTTCAGTGAGCTCTTTCTGGAACCGTTAGATTTGAGTAGCTAAGTCTCACAGGACCAAGTTCAAAGTCAGTGTGCAGACATCATAGGTTTTTTTTTATTCAGAAGTCCTGTTGCCACTGGAGGCTGTGCCATTGCAGACTAAGCACCAGAACCTTGGTTACTTTTTCACTTCAGCCAAAACTGAGGCAGTAAGACATTAGTCCCAGGGTAAGGCTGTCCAGCTAAATGGGTGGCATAAATAACAGCAGCAGTCTCTTTCCCATCTCCATGCACACACAACTTATTTAGTTGGCAAACTGATAGCTTTACCTCCCTTAACCATTAGTGAAGATTTGTCCAGGACCTATGCTGTGATCAGCACAGGAAATATTTTATGCACCGAATCAGCTCTTGAGGTTTGCTGAGGGAGCTGTGCATATTTTATGAGACACGGTCATTGAATTTGACAGAGTCAGATTGGGGCTGGGGACAGAAGTCTGATAGCTACCCACAGCATGATTGACCTGACATGCAGCAGGAATGTGTGGTTGATCTATTTAGGGTGAAGTGTGCCCCCCCCCCCCCCCGAAAGATTAGGGCCACCTTTGGACAACATCACTGTGAATCCAGAGCTGATGAGCTGGTGACAGACACACAATCGAGCAGACACAGCATAACCTGGCCAAGTCATGTACATTATTTAGTAGGCTGACACTCATGGCTTAGATATGGAGGAATATTGGCCTACTTTGATTTCAGAGGAGCACCTGATTTCCAAAGATGCACCTGACATAAATACTGTTATACACATATTTTAAGTCAATGAACAAAATTATGCACAGGAATTCTCTGGAAAAAAGTACTACAACTACTAGGGAGGGTGTACTTCTTATACCTGTTTATTCAGTAGATCAATTTTTACTTGATGTATTAAGCTTTATAACTTTTTTTCTTAGTAGCCTAGTATTGCATGACACATATTCTCAGTCAATAATTCTTTTGTTCTCATACTTGTCCTTGTCCAGACAGTTAACCACTTTTGAAAGAATTACTTGCTCTGTCTTTCTCCACAGACATTAAAGGAATTAATGATTAGACAGTGAGCACCAAATGGAGGAATTCGCAACAGAATGGGCTTTCCTTGCTTGTGCAAGACCTGCCAGGCCAATGGATCGGATCGTATTTCTTTCAAACCATAAAGAATTACCCCCCAAGGCTTTTTGTTTGTCTGTGGTCTATTCTCAACACCCCTCCCCTCCCCCTCTGACTTTCTTCAGGTTTTTTGTACTCCCTTGGTCCAGGTTATAGGCAGACAAGAAAGGACAGGAAACAATGGGGGTTCAATTTCTGTATAATCAGTTTTGCCATTTGAGTAAACAGATAAGAAGAAGCCATTGTGTCATGTGTCTTGTTATCAGCTGTTAGACCTCAGTGGATGTGTTTTTATGGCTCAGGTGAACACAAAGGGCCTCTATTGTAGAAGCCCATTTGTATGGTCTGGCCACTTCTACACATTATTTGTTTTTGCTTTAAATCCCTTCTGCTTCGTCTCTATCTTAACACCTGAGAAACACATCTTCCTGGGGAGATATGGGTAAACAGAGACAGATGATGGGAAACCACTGATGACCACCATTCCATTGACTCCTCCTTTTACACACAATACCCCCCTCCCTCCCAACTGCAAACAGTTGTCAGCTTTATTGACCTTAATTTTCACACAGTGGCCATTGAGTTTCTATTGTCCTGTTCTTCCCTTCAAATACATTTTTTACTAGAGATTAAGAACAAATCCTACAACAATGTTGAATCACCAGTGAAATCTTAATATTTAAAAAAAATACTCATTACTTTTTTGTCACTAATGTCAAATGTGTATAACAGTGAGAAAGAATAAAAATAAATAGCATAAAATACAGCAGACATGTAGTAGAGTAGTACAGATGTAGGATACCTCATAGAATCATACTTTTGTTTTTATTTTCCAACCAATTCCTCTCCCCCAAGAGAAGAACTTACACTTATATAATTCCTTGGTAAGACCCCACCTAGAATACTGTGTGCAGGTTTGGTCACCATACCTCAAGAAGGACATTGCTGCCTTAGAAAAGGTGCAACGAAGAGCTACGAGAATGATTCCTGGTCTTAGAGGAATGTCTTACGAGGAGAGGTTAGCGGAACTGAATCTGTTCAGCCTTGAGCAAAGGAGGCTAAGGGGGGATATGATTCAGGTCTATAAGATTCTAACGGGTCTGGATGCCGTTCAGCCAAATGACTATTTCAATATTAGTCTAAATACTAGAACTCGTGGCCATAAGTGGAAATTAGCGGGAGAACATTTTAAAACAAATTTGAGGAAGCACTTCTTTACACAGCGTGTAGTCAGAGTATGGAATAGTCTTCCTGCTATTGTAGTGGAAGCTAAAACCATGGGTTCCTTTAAATCAGAGCTAGATAAGATTTTAACAACTCTGAGCTATTAGCTAAGTTCTCCCCAAACGAGCTTGATGGGCCGAATGGCCTCCTCTCGTTTGTAAATTTCTTATGTTCTTATGTTCTTATGTTCTTAAGAATTTCATATCTATTACCAAGGCAGTGAAACCACCAGCAAATTGAAATGTATGTCCTATGGTGGGCAATTTCTTTGTGTCTGTTATCTTTACTAGCCCCGTTCCTTAACTTTATATTAAAGGCAGAACTATTGGTTTAACACGCTGACATGAGTATAGAGAGCACAGAAAATCTACTCAGTTGAGTAATAAACAAAAGCCATCGTACAATTACCATCGTAATTGTAAACATTATTATTACTCATTTTATCATTGACACATTTTCAATTATTTTCTCTTCAACAGAACTTAATTTATACTGCTAAATATGACAGGTCCTCTCTATCAGTTGTGCATATAGCACATTTTAAACATGGCAGTAAAGTCCTGCATATATTTTCGGTCTGTTTTTTTTGTATTTCAAGGTGAAAATAAATCTTGACCAGAACTTGGGGATGGCTTCAACTTAACGCTGCATCTACAGAGTCATGGCAGTTATGTCTCTAGGGCTGATTAGTTGAGATGTAGGTTTTACCTGAATAAGATGTGCTTTTACCAACTGATTAGCCGGAACATATAGTGATATTACATCACACTAGACGCTGTTTACACAGATTTAACAGGAAGGGAGTATACTCAAAGGAACAGGGACTTGCATAGCAACATCTGAAAAGGCAACTCTAACAGAGAGGATTCCCACACTCTCCTGGGCTTGAGGACCTTGTCTATTTTAAATACGGACCACCTTCTGGCAGTTCAGTCTGGTTGGAGGACAAGTACAAATATTGTGATTATGACTCAACCCCTAACCATAATACAGAGCTGTGCTGGAGGCTAGGCGATACTCAGAGTTCAGTTGAAAATTATGATGACTGGCAGCTTGGTTTTCCTTTTGAAGGCAGGCAGAGGGTGAGGAAATGGAGAAAATGGCAGCCATCTTATTATTACTGTGGTAGTTTAGAGAGTAATTTTGAAAATCACCCTGGAAGATTTTCTGAGAGACATTGACCAATTTGCTATCAAGAGGGCCATGTCAGTTTGTGAGTACCGTATTTATTCAGCTTTCAACTTTCAACCAAGTTCAGTGTGCAAACATGATTGCCACCTCATTAGGTCATTCTGAGTTCTGGTAAAAAAGTTTGTGTGTGTGTGGACTATGAATATATTACATTGTAGGGGCCAACTGTCGCCACATTGTGATAAGAACCTGTTATTTTGACGTTTTGGGGACCACTTTATCAACACACAACGAGAAACTCAGCTTTACAGAAATCTGTGACTGCAATCAAAAAACTAAAAATGCCTTCTTGTTTTTTGGTTGGTTACTTAGGGTTAAGGTTAGGGCTGATTAAGAGTTAAGATTGTTGTAGTTGGGATTAGGTATATATCTCAATGGAAATGAATGGAGCATTCCCATGAAGATATGAGAATGTGGACTGTGCAATCGTGTGTGTGTGTGTGTGTGTGTGTGGATTAGGTTTATATTACTTTGTGGGGACCGAATGGCACCCATAATGTCATAAAAACCTGTTATTTTTATGTCGCGGTGACCATTTTCCTGGTCCCCACAAAGATCTGTGAATGCAAGCAAAAAAGTAAAAATGGCAAAAGTCTCGTATTTTGTTTGGTTACTTATGGTTATGGTTAGGGCTGAATAGGGGTTAAGGCCGTTATGGTGGGATTAGAGTTTTCCCCATAGAAATGAATGGAGAGTCCCCACAAAGATATAATTACAAACTTGCGTGTGTGTGTGTGTGTGTGTCTGTGTGTGTGTGTGTGTTTGAGAGGCGAGCTTTGGGCAGGCCTGCTAAATCCAAACCAGTCCTAAACAAGAACTGTAGCAAAGGTCTGAAAATATTTTCTTAGATTTTTTTTAACAAAGGCAGCTATGTAGCATGACTGTATTACAGTGAAGTGAAAGAAAGAGAGTGACTTCAGGGATATTAACTTTCTAGAGCTCCGCTATAAAGGTAATGGATACCCCCTTACTGGTGAAAGTCTCCGTTTATGACTTTACCACCTCTGTGACAATAAAAAAGCTTAAAGCAGCAGAGCATCAGAAATCAAGTAAATTGATGGGGGGGGGGGGGGGGGGGTTAGTCTCACTCAGAGGGCCAACGGTAGTGTCCTTTAAATGGGAATGGATTGAGAATTAAGAGAAGGTTGTGATCATACATTGAATAATGCCCGATCTTGATAGTATGGTGTCATTAAGTTTTCGTTCTTTTCATTGCATTCTAATAAAGTAACACGTCATAATAGGACATACTGTATGTCAATAACTCAATTTCATAAACATCTGTAACTGAAATCAAAAAGCTAAAAATACCAAAAGTTTTGTATTCTGTTTGCTTACTTATGGTTACGGTTACAGCTGGGTAGGGGTTAAGGTTGTCATTGTTGTGACTAGAGTTCTTCCCATAGAAATGAATGGGCAGTCCCCACAAAGATAAGAATACACGTGTGTGTGTGTGTATGTGTGTGTGTGTGTGTGGATTATGTTTATTTTAAGTTGTGGGGACCCCCACAAAGATCTGTGAATGCAATCAAAAACTTAAAAATGCCAAAAGTGTCATATTTTGTTTGGTTACTTATGGTTAAGGTTAGGACTGGCTAAGGGTTTAAGTCGTCACGTTGGGATTAGAGTTTTCTCCATAGAAATGAATGGAGAGTCCCCACAAAGACATAATTACAAACTTGTGTGTGTGTGTATGGATGCTGAGAGTTGTGGGCGAGGCAGTATTTCTCCACGGGATGTTGACTGTTTGATTTGAATCCCAGGCAGTTGTCTTGCTGTATCACTATACTGAACAAAAGGACATCCCACGAAAATGGGCCACCAGTCAATCAGGGTAGTCAAGAGGATCAGTCAACAAAAGACTGGGCGGAATCTGGTCTGGAGCTGTTATCAGTAAGTCGGGTGCCCAGTTTAGCTGGAATGGAAAGTGGCTTACATGGAGAAGTGGTGGCGTCTTACATCCATAACAGGGTTTCTTTGGGATGATTGTTCTCATTTTATTTTAAGAGTTGGAAGGAAGTTTGAAAGCTGGGGAGACCAGTAATTTATTTCTGAGAAAATTACACAGGGGCAGAAAAGTATGGTAAATAGACAATCGAAAGTATACAAAACAAGAGAAACAGATGCATAGGTAGATCAAAATGGGATTTTATGGTTTCTTAGATTCTCTAGACAGGAATAGAGTGTTAAGAAGGATAAAATACCGAGATAAGGCCCCAGGAATGAATGTACAATTACACCTTGTGGAGTAAAGGGAAAAGTTCTACATGTGTTGTGTGTAATGCCCTGCTCGTTGGATCCTGCTCTCAGATAGGTGGCCCCATTTGATGGCTTATCTTCCTGTCTTGAAGCCCATACAATGTCCCCTTCTATTCAGTTATAGGGACTTGAAGGCTAATGTCCAGCTTGCAATACCCTCTGTGAATGTGTGTGTCTGTGTGTGTGCGTGCCTGTTTCACTGTGCTTTGTCAGAGGGAAAATAAATGGGATCTTAATGGAGCCACTCAATCTCTGACCACTTACAAAGCTGACCAAAGTGTATGAGCGATCAGGCAGGCTCAAGGGCCCATTCACAGAGCCAGAGGAGGCAGAGGGAATTCTTTCATGGTGGAGGATTAGCCTTTCAGCCACTGTAGACCACTAGCTAACTTACATCGACTGGCTTTTAAAGGAGTTGTCTACAGATTGGAAATCTGAACTGTGCAAAAGAATGGTGGGTAGTCTTGAAATTCTATAAAAGCCATCATCTTCTTTGTTCCACAAAAATCAAAGGGTACATTTTCAAGTATTTCATGTTCTGGGTTTGGTTGAAAACTTTTTTTCAGAGAAGGATGAGGATAAGTTTGAAATGATGGTTTGGTCATGTTACTCACTGGGCTCTGAATCTAAGTCTAGGTTCAGGCATTATGATTAACGATATGGTACGGTTTCCACATAAAACTGATGGAGGATTTAAGGATGTGAATTGGGTCTTTAGTTGTGCTGGCTGGAAGTACAATACACATACTGTATAAACATAAAACAGCGGACTGTTGGTTTTGTCACCAAACAGGCACTCTCTGATGCTGGGTGGCCCATTAATGAGAGAACGCCCAGAGTACTCAGAGATAACAAAAGCCCAGTGTGCGTAGGTTTACAAGTGTGTCCTTTCACACCTTTTAATGAAGCACTTTGTGAGTGTACCGAGGTGATGATGGTTCTTTTCTGGCTGGGCTTTTGTCAGCCTCTGCTTTGTCTCATGGCAGGTTCCTTTCTGGCGCATTATGGTAATTACCTTGTGCCGTAATTAGCGCCAAGCACTGGATGTGACATAGAGCAAGGTCTCCATCTGGAGCAGGTCTGTGTGCAGGCTACTCAGGAAGTCTGTGAAGATGAGTGAGAAAGTTCACACTCAGACAGCGGTCCTCCACTGCCAAATTGGCAACCTGTAGATTTTTTTTTTTGTTACTTTAGTAAACCAGTGCCAGTTTCAGCCATTCATGAAAAAGGATTCCCTGTCAATGACATAATCACACATCTAATATTGGGCATTCCTTCCCCATGTATTTCTATCAATTTTTAACCTTACATCTCAAACAACAGCCTCTAGGGGATAGACATAACTTCATCGTGGTAAAAGAGAAGGAGAAAATAGAGTTAACCAGAGAAAGGAGAATGACAGATATCTCTCAAAGGAGCCCCTTGAAAAGAATTGTTTACCTTTCTCAGAGCACATATGAGAAAGCTTTGCACACAGATTGAGAGACCAGGCTGGTGGGGGGTGCGGGTTGGGGTACTTGTTTACAAAAATTCTAGTGACCCTACCGTTATACCACAGCATATTTTGACACGCCCCTAAAATGTTTCCCCTGCTGTTAATTAAAAGCCAATAAGGCTTGTTCTTGCTGTGTGTTTACCTATACCAGAAGCTCCATTTTCCAGCTTAATCTTGGGAGAGGCTTAATGTCAACAGGTCAAGGCAGGGCTTTGGGCAAAACCAGGCAAAGAATAGTGTGGGGGGGTCGGAGAGACTGCTTTCCACATTTCCCCTTCCTCGTGATTTAATTTTTCCCTTCTCCCACATCTAATCTGTATTAGCTGATTGTTCTAAGTTGCTCTCAGCCAACCCATTAGACGCTGGGGTAGGGAGTCTATTTTAATTAAGATTTAAAAGAAACGTCCCTCAAGAAAAAGACTTAGGAGTTTAACATGAAGACTGTCTATGAGATAGAGGGATGGAAGGCAAATGAGATGAGGTGGAAAGGGACAGAAGCACACAAAAAACAAACACACCAAGTCAGTGGGGAAAAAAGCAATAAAATGGGTAGCATTCACTCAAACAGCATGTCAAACAGGGTGACTGAGATTTTTTTTTAATAATCTACACATTTTCTACTAAAGGAAGTAGCAGTGGCTAAAAAGTCATTTAAGGCATTATCTCTATGCTCCAATGATGAATAACCTGAAAGTGTCTGAGGCCGGTGATAGATACAGTGGTACCTCAGTTCTCGAACTCATTAGAACTCGAATTTCTTAAAAATCGAACCAACCAGTTCTAAATTGATCGGGGCAGGACACATTGTTTGGATACATTTATTTTCTTACTTTACAAATTACTGTTTTGATAAATGTGCTTAGATGTGTTTAGTACAGTACATGGTCTTCTTGTTTTATTTCATTTTGTGTTTAAATGCTAAAAGGCGTAATTATTTAGGGCCGGGAACCAATTAATTTGTTTTCCATTATTTCTTATGGGGAAAATTTGATCACAACTCGAACTTTTTAGGATTCGATCTGGAGTTCTGATCGGATTAAATTTGAGTTCTGAGGTACCACTGTATATAGATATTATTTATCAATTCCAGTCAGGATAAATTAATATTTTATGATGTGTTATCCCAGGAAAAAAAAAAAAAAAAAAAACATTTTTCAAGCAGATACCAAGGCCACTATCTCCACTACGGAACATTTCTGCTGTAGTGTTTAAATATAGAGTAACAAGCAAGATGTGTTCATAAGCTGTCAACTACACAGTTGACATTGTATGTTCTTGATGTATACATTATTGAAGGTGCCTGTTACTATGCTTCCCAACCCAGTAACACATACTCTCGCACCAGGACACAGATGCATACCCTGGAATGAAGTAATGAGTGGGGTCAGGGCCTTCCATACTTCAGGCTGCTAAATGAAGTGTTTAAGTTCATCAGACCACAAGCCCTGTTTAAGTAGTTAAGGGGCTGAGAAAGAACAAGGGTCATGGGACCAGCCTGTGGCAGCCTTTCAGGGCTTACAGGCGCACCATATGTTCGCTGATTCAATAAGCTAGCAGAGCAGCAGGACAATGTGTCTATTCAGAGCTACAGAAGTATGAGGATATCCCTGATTCCATGCCATCACTGAGACAAAATACAGCACCAGTCAACTTTGTGAATATAGGAATCCAAGCCAGAAATATGTGCTATACAACACATTCAGGATATACCCAGCTAGTGCTGAGTTGCAGCATCGACTGCTGCTGAACTGCCAGCTATTTTCTGCCCAGGAGATTTCCATTTTCTATTTCTATTATTTAAGGGCTTGTTACAAATGGTAGAAGCAAACTGCCAAGAAATATATAGATGGCTGAAGCTTCTTCATTCAGGATCAAGCTATTCATATGCAGTACCCCAAAGAGAAATGCCACAATTTAATGGGCCCAATAAAACTCTCCAGCCGGAAAATACATTCTGCATGTTGTCATTCTGCTGTGCAGTCAGGTAACATTCCAGAGCAAAAACTAACCAAACTGCATGAAACAAAATGAAGTGCATACTATATATACTCTTTTACTGCAGAGATTAATATTATAAAAAAGGTCAAACCTGACTGGGAATGTGATATTATATCAAAGTCAGTCACAGACCATATTTCACACATCAGACGCAGTGTCTCATCAAACACGGTCACGCTGCATCAGTTTCGATGGCACGTCCTAAATGATTGATGGCTGCCCCAGTTTAAATGGCACTGTGAGGTAGCTGGGAAGCTCTCTCCCATCCAGTAGATGCTGGCCGTAAGTCCGTCACAGAGCAGATCAGTGTTTATACCCCATGCAATATGCGCTTCCCGAGCTGTAAATACCAAGTGTAGATATTGCTTTCATCACTATGAACAGAACCCGGCTGACTGCAGACTCTCTTGACTTTGGAAGCACACATGACTGCACAGGAATTGATGGAAGTGCAGCTGTTTATCCTGAACAGTGAGACCGAGGATTGAACAAACACCTTTCAGTCTTTTTCAGTATGTGTTTATAATTTTAAATTCTGGCCATTCCTCTTCCCTTATCTTTTTTTCTTCCCTGTTTGTCCATTCTTATTCACAGTGCTTGCTTAATAATTGATTGACTAATTAGTTCTCTCATTAATCATTTATTGTTTAATCACAGCCTGATTCTTTTCTTGAGGAAGCAGTGTAATCCAACAAAAAGCCCTGACTTTACATTTTACTCTAATTATGTTCTTTTGCTAATCAATGGTAAAGGGATAGAGGTAAGGAAATTAGTTTCTTTTCCATTTTCCCTCAACGCAGAGCAGGATGTATTGTATCGAGGACGGCAGGTAACGGTTTTCCTTTTTTTGTTCCGGAAGCCCTTACTCAGTAATTTTAAAAATTATTTCAAGTCTGGGGTAATCTGATGAAAGGAGTAAAAAATTCAGTTCATTAAATCTTTCCCTTGGACATTGATTAATAAATGGTGCCGTAACGGCCTGGTGTAGGAGCAGACAGCCCTTGATTACTGGGAAGCCTGCAATTGTTTCTTTTTGCTCCTTACCTCTCCTGGGGGGGGGGGGGCTGAGTCTCAGTGATACACAGGTGAGAGTGAGCAGCAGAAGGCAGAGAAGAGAGGGATCACAGAGGGGGGAAGAATTAAAAAAAATAAAAAAGTTTATTATATTTAGTCATTCCAGAACACGTTCACAGCAGTACTGCTTTATGTAACTGAACGGTCAAAAAAAAAAACAAATTAAAATGTGCTTCAGTGGAATTAATGGCAGTTCCACATTAACCTTTAAGCTTTAAAAAGCACACACATTAAGTAGGACTAATGAGACACTCACATAGCCCATCTTTTTTATTTAAAAAAAAAATCCAACCTGATACAGTAACTGTCTCTTTCTCTGTGTTTATAGATACAAGCAGCTATGAGGAACAATAGTGATGAAAGCACATTCTGTAGTAATGAGATGCATACATTTACAAGATTACTATACTCATTAAAAACTAATAATAATAAAGAAAAATATATTAATTATGAAAGGCACTGCTTCCTATCAAGCAGGGCCGCTGGCACCTCCACTGGGCTCAATTAAGAAGTGTAGGTTGCAAATCCCCAGACTAAATTAATTGAGGCCCCAGGGCGTTGGGCCCAGAATCCCAGTGGCACTGTCTAAGTGGAGTATTCCTTTGTTTTCATTTCTGTTTCCTCTGAGAGAGGAGGGCTCACATTTTAACATTATACTTTCCACTTTTCATGGACTTTTAATTTATATTTCATGTATTTGCTGGTTCTGTTTACTTGTATTGCAGCTTGGGAGCATGCAGGAATATATTTACGTCTGCTTTATTTATTTTACGACGTCTACAAACAGTTGCCTTCTCAGATGTTGCCATGCTGTTGTTTTATCCAAAATGTCAGCTGCCATGCATACAGTACACCCTGGTTTTTTGCAATCAGCTTGAGTTAATGATTTAAAAGCATAGTAAATTATACTGAAAGCCCTGGCAAGCTCAGGAGAGCATGAGAGAGAGAGGACGTGTGAAAGCAATCGGGGGTGGGGTGTCGGGCGGGGGGGGGGCGGCAGGTGGTACTGGGGGTAGTGGCAGAGCCTCTAAGCAACCGTCTTGTAGGGAAATATCAGAGGGCTTGCAGCAGCGCAATGACAAGGTTGGCTCAATCAACATCTCGTCAAGCCAATTGGCTGATGCGCACAAACAACTTCTCCCCTCCCTCCCCCTTTTTTGCGTGGCCCCTTTTCTTGATCGCCGATTCTGGTCGATGGTCTTGCTCGCTGGAGCTCCCTGACACCGAGAGCTAGCCTGGGCAGAGTGGGAGTTCTTGGAGCAGTGTTTGGCAGGGCTCGAGCACGAAGCTCCCTCAGCCACAAGGCCAGTGTGACAGAAGCAGCCAGTGCAGTGTGGCAGCTGGCTGCAATGGCTCCTATGCACAGATAACAGCATCATGCTCTGCAGCCCACTTCCTATCCACACCACTATTACTTCAGCCATTGTCAGTAGCTGGAAATAAAATGGGTGCCGGGCCGCTGATGTCATAAACTTACTGACACTGAATCTAAATCGAAATTCACAGCATTTTCATAACCCGGGCTGATGACCAGGAGCATTGCTAGAGATTTTGAGCCCATGAAAACATATCATATTGGCCAACCCAGTTCAAATAAATCCAGTTGTTTTCTGAAATTTTAGGCCCCTGTCACTCAGGGGCCCTTGGAATCGTCTTAACTTTCCTCCCCCTTACTGCACCCCTGCTGACGACACACAAGATGGCCAGATTATAGCCCTCCTTTCATTTCCATCATGCATCACTCCCCCTTGTGAATTATAAGGGGACAGTATATCTTCTTTAATGCTCAGCCTTATGTTTTTTTGGCATCGCCACCTGTATTTTATTATAAGTGTTTCATCCCTTCCTCCGCTGGCCTGGCTTGGCGTGTGTGTGTGTGTGTGTGTGTGTGTGTGTGTGTGTGTGTGAACAAGCTGACACGAACCCCTGCGATTTTCACGGGGAGGATGGAGAGCAGCAGGGAGCTGATGGCTGTGGACGACAGGAAGCCCAGAGATGAGAGACACAACAGCCATGGCGAAGGCAAATCAACAATTAGCAACACCTTACATAATTCTGAAAGGAGCTGTGAGACATTGATTTCAAGGATCATGACTGCTAGGAGTGGCGGGGAGGGATAGCCACACGACTGTTTTTGCGGGATGGTGGGGCATGTAGATAGTAAGGGACACAAAGCTGGAAATGAGTTGAGTCTGAAGTGGGAGATGGTGGAAGGTTGGGTATTCTAGATACTAGGGGCAGTTTCTCTTCTTATGAAAATATTTTTCTGGCCAGGTCTAGAAGAACCTTAGGTGTGATTGTTCATTGCGCTACATGACTTAGCAGTGGAAAGGCACAGTTTTTATTGATGATAACATTGCAAGCTAGCAAAACCAAGTCTTTTTGGTAATAAAGAGAAGAAATCTTTGCCTGGGTTTTGAAAGAGAGACAGAGAGAGAAAGAGTGCCCAAATAGCAAAGCTGGTTAAAAACAGGGAAAAAAAACGCCTAACATATTCACTTATTCAACATTAGTGCAGGAGGTCCTGGTCTCAGTATATCATCTCGGGATGCTACAGTAAGTCTTTAGACAGTTGGAGGGGATGGACTCTGTGTGCTCTCACTTTCTAAGCACACTGTAAGCTTCTGCAGGAAATGCTGTAATGTGATTAGACAGAGGCTCTGCATGCCGAACCCCAAGATAGTCACAGGGGGACCGAATACAGCCAGCTTTCTCTCGTATGCGCTCCCATATGCACATGTCAGTAATGAGAGGGAAACAAAGGAGTTGATGGAAACAAGGACAATGAATCCTCTCAGTATGAGCCAGCTGAGAGAGCCAGTGTTATTTACCCGCGTTATCTTAACCTGGCACAATGGATGGCACTGGAGGAGTGGGTCTGCTCCATTTGGGGTCTTTGGTTCAGCTGGTTTCCCAGTTTTCAGACGTAGAATCGAAAGCAAAATCCAAGCCTGTACGCACATGGCTGCAGAATTCTCCGATGGAATGTATCACCAGATACTACTTTCTATTTTTTATGCACTGAATTATTACCAGGTAAACTGCTCAGTCAACTTAAGAGCACTTGTGCTCCAAGACCTTGCAAGACTGCAAGACCCTGGGGTGAAAAGATAAAATGTGAGTGCTCTGGTGCTCCTAAAATAGAAACTGTCCCTGCCTTGAAGAAGCATTAAAGAAGGTCTTAAGTAGATCTCTGTGGGTAGGCCATATTGAAGACATCTATGGGTTTTGCGGAACTGAACTGGTGGAGCGCCAGCCCCAGTCAAAAACTGGGAATAGAAACCCAGATCACCAGAATGCTTCAACTGGCCAGTCCAACAGCCAGCCACTTTCCATCTCCTCCCCATGAGCGTCCAGTAGCTTCAGTCCAAAACTATTATTTCTGTAATATGCTGCCCACCCATCAGTTCAGCACTCTGGAATGTGGAGTGGGGTCACTGAGACAAAACTCCATGATGCATTCAGGAAATCTCCATGAGTGTGATGGGCCATAGTGCCATATTTGGATGCACATTACAGTTCTCAGTAGTTCAGTGTTTAGCATAGCAGGTGACACGCTGCCCCTTCCCATTACCATAATTCCATTAATGTTCTTTTATGTTTCCTGTGCTGCTGCCCCAGACTCCATTATTGGAAAGACCTGTTTGCTGTTTGTATGCATTTCCAAGCATTGTAAACATGGCTCTATCAATGTAGAAAACGAAAACAACTGGTGCTGCGTTTGCCGGCATATATCGATTGGAAAACACAGCCCACCATGCCTAATTCGAACATATGACATGCTAATAAACTCTCTGTATCCGAGAAAAAAATTTGATCTAGCCTTCAATCCCCGTTAACTTGCCTGCTCTGTTTACGTCTGAGGCCCCCAGCCCTCTGCTGCTATGCCCCCCACCACCCCACCCACCGCAGCCTATGCATCCAGCGTAGTAAAATGACGTTCCATTTTTTTAAATCCGGATTAAAGCATATTGGGCCGAGCGTGTTTTGACCTTGTTACTAAGGGAAGAAAAATGCAGTGCAATTCTGCCTTTTTGAAGTACACTGAACAAAAAAAAAAAACATTTCCAAAAGGAGCCTCAGAAGGGAGAGGTTGTACATAAAGGTCCTTTCCGAACTCACCCTGGCTTTCAAAGACAGGGGATGGACTCTAAGTGTCTGTGAAAATATCGGGTGCAATTCAGGCTCTTCATCCCGATGCCTTTTACGCAGGCTGCCTTGATCTTAGTTCCTCAATTAGAAATTTATTCATGTATTTAAGCAGCTAATGTTTCCTTAAAGAATTGGCTATTCAGCTAGGAAGTATTAAAGGAATTTTTAATTAATCATTAGCTAGTTGAAATGTTTTCTGCTGAAGATTTTCAGTAAGTATACTGAATTACTGATGTTCTGACTTTGTATGCTTAGCAGTTGTCCGTGAGCGAGTGAAATGTTTACACAACAGTGTACATGCAATTTCCCAAAACAACCAGCAATGGCCATTGGACGTTTAGACACTACAGCAGGATACATGCTTGTGACTGATGTGTATATTGTACTTTGTGTAAAAATAACACCCAAAAGCACTGAACAGTTAAAAAGCATTTGAAAAATTACAGTTCATAATAAGAACAGAATACTGGGGTCAGCCAACCAGAAAGCAGGGTTTAATGTATGGCAAAGAAATCCCAACATCTTCCGAATGCCCAGTAGCTGAGACAGCCATGTTTTAGGTCCTTTGATCCACAACACATGAAACATGCACCTCATACTGGCACACAAAAAGACCTTAAAGAGTAGAGGGGGAGTGCCTGAATATAAGCATGAACCCATGACAATTCTGGGGGGGGGGGCACTTAAAGCAGAGAAATGCATATTGGAATGGAATACGGTTGTAAAGAGATGGGAGCTGAACTGGTTTGCGGCACGAACAGTTTATTACTCGGACCATTTGGCGGCTAGTTAAATTCAGGAAAGTTGGAAAGGATGGGGGTTGGGGGGGGGGTCAGGGTTTTGGGTGAGTAGGTTAGGATCGTAGATTCAGCAGCATAGCCCAGATGAAGTGGATAATTGAGTGGCGAACAAACACTGCCAAGTGAGCTTGAAAACCTTCTTTTCAATGGAGCACCTCTGAAAGAAAAAACAGAGAGCCAGGGGTGGGGAGTGTCAGTGAATAAGAGAGAAAATCCTGCTTCCCCTCTGGGGAAAAGACTGCTATTGAAAAGCTATTAAACTCACATTTTGCCGGATTGATTGGAAATAAATAGGCCTATTAAAACGCAGGGACAGCGGGACAATGGTGTGTCTCCAGCCACCGTATGCTGCCCTCCTTTCACAGCTTTCTTCTTTGGGAGGCCTCCTACTCTTGCTGTTTAAGTTCTCCAGGCCCAGCAAATAATTTGGGGGGGGTAGGCGAGGGTCACTGAATAGACCCCTCTTCGTCTTTCTTTAGTCCTCATTCTTACATTTAACCACAAAGAAAGTAAGAGGGGGAAAATGAGGAAAAGCCTTTTTTCTGTGAAAAGGAGTTACTGCCTCATTCAGCTCCTGTCCCCTCCCTTTCATGCTCTCCTTTTTCCTTATTTTCTTGGACAGATTTGTCACCTGTTTATCAGACACTATACATATGTTGTTTAAGTTATGGTCAAGTTGTGGGACTTTCACCAGCAAGCCTACAGTAGAGATTTCCTGAGAAATAATGGCAAAGTATTGCCAAAGGCAATTTTTCAGGACATTAATGGATGGATCCCCCAGTGTGGCAAATGGTGTTTTGATTGTTTAACATCCATCCTGGCAAAGGCAAAAGGCACGATTTCAGCAGAGTGGGTATACCATATGGTCACAAGGAAGATTTTAATTATAAATTATAATTTGTTTAGGGTTTAGCTTTTAGGTTTGCTGTAACACATTCCTAATTATACCACATATTTCATTATACTCTATAGAAATATACATCCCTCATTTCAAATGAACTCAGTGTTTTGCTTGCAACTGGGATAACTGCATTTGTCATGAATACTAATATCTATTTCAAAGAGATAAAGGGCTAGCCACTGACAACATAAAATGTTTGTGAAAGCTCTCATAAGAAGTTACTTTGCTCAGCTTAATTTAGCTGGTTAATTCCTAATGCCAGAAACCTGTGGATGTGGTCTGGATATCAGAGTAGATCATTTTTCCTGGAATGCAGGTTTTCTCTGTGGCAAGGTTGTGATCTTGTGCTGTTCGTAAAATGAAATATCAGACAATATTCACTTGTGTCGCAGAACTTCCCCACAACCCTGTACTGGATAAGTGGTTCAATTATGGAAATTATGGATGGATGGATTGATTGTTAATATTACAATGTCTGTTGGGATATTAGAGTTAAATTTGTGTTGAATATTTTCTCAGTCATTCACTGTAGTGTTCATGTAAGTCAATCCAATTTACAGCCCACTTTCTTGTATTTAAATGGTCCCCCTTGAATATTTTTGACTTGGGGGTTGACAGTTCTTTTTGTGAATGAGAAGTTCACTAATGCATTTCATCAATTTATGACATGTTTCTGATGATCCCCTTAGACTACTCTGTGGATCCCTGGGGGCGATTTTCCACCAACATTGTTGCTTCAACTAGCTAACTTCTAATTTGAAATAGATGGCTTCCACGTTGCTCACATTGTAAATGAAAGTTAACTATTGAGAGACGCAACCTACAGCTTTTGTCACTGAAGAAATTAATGCTGTTTTACAGTTGGGCTAAACAGATCCTCTGGCTTTAAATGTAAGTTAGTGATTACGAGAAAATGTTAGCCAGCCACTACGCGGAAATGAGAATCTTCAACAGGGAGTCATAGTATAGAATACAGTCAAATGAAAATTATTGTTATGTGTATTTGTCATAGAGAAGATTGTATCCCAGCTCTGCTGTTAGGCTCATCTGTATTGTTGTCTCTTTCTGAATTCACATTTCTGGATTTACATTGACAAGGAATAGCAAGTAGTCATTACATGTGGAAATGTGTTTCATTTGAGGGTAGCCTTACCTCTGGGGTGGAGGTTTGCTCTGTACCCATGGCTCGGTGTGTGGAGCTTTGCATGTTCTCCCTGTGTGTGCATGGGTCTTCTCTGGGGACTCCGGTTTCCCCCTGCAGTCCAAAAGCCACTTGGTTGAGTGAGCGGGTGTCTCTAAATTGCCCGTAGCATGTGAGAGTGTGCCAAACAATGGACCATCCAGCCCATCCAGCGTGCCTTCCCCTTGTGCCCAATGTTTTCCAAAACAGGCTTCAGGCTCACCACAACCCTGTACTGGACAAGGAACAGGGGTTGCTGTTTCATTTGAAGACTCTCATCCTGGTCACAAACTGCTTTGGACTCTCCCCTCTGGCAAAAGGTTGCGGTCCATTGGGACTAAAACATCACGTCATAGGAACAGTTTCTTCCCCACCGCAGCCTGCCTCATAAATAAGGCCAGGAACACTCACTCAAATTCTATTTCTCCACAAGCATGCACTGTCCTAAATATGTATATATTTCCACTGCTGTATCATATTCCACATACACTAACTATTTATATTTAAATTAGTACCTGAACATACTCCATGTATACACTCACCTAAAGGATTATTAGGAACACCATACTAATACAGTGTTTGACCCCCTTTCGCCTTCAGAACTGCCTTAATTCTACGTGGCATTGATTCAAAAAGGTGCTGAAAGCAATCTTTAGAAATGTTGGCCCATATTGATAGGATAACATCTTGCAGTTGATGGAGATTTGTGGGATGCACATCCAGGGCACGAAGCTCCCGTTCCACCACATCCCAAAGATGCTCTATTGGGTTGAGATCTGGTGACTGTGGGGGCCATTTTAGTACAGTGAACTCATTGTCATGTTCAAGAAACCAATTTGAAATGATTCGAGCTTTGTGACATGGTGCATTATCCTGCTGGAAGTAGCCATCAGAGGATGGGTACATGGTGGTCATAAAGGGATGTACATGGTCAGAAACAATGCTCAGGTAGGCCGTGGCATTTAAACGATGCCCAATTGGCACTAAGGGGCCTTGAATTTGAATGTCTCAACAGAAATCGAGACTCATCAGACCAGGCAACATTTTTCCAGTCTTCAACTGTCCAATTTTGGTGAGCTCGTGCAAATTGTAGCCTCTTTTTCCTATTTGTAGTGGAGATGAGTGGTACCCGGTGGGGTCTTCTGCTGTTGTAGCCCATCCGCCTCAAGGTTGTGCGTGTTGTGGTTTCACAAATGCTTTGCTGCATACCTCGGTTGTAACGAGTGGTTATTTCAGTCAAAGTTGCTCTTCTATCAGCTTGAATCAGTCGGCCCATTCTCCTCTGACCTCTAGCATCAACAAGGCATTTTCGCCCACAGGACTGCCGCATACTGGATGTTTTTCCCGTTGCACACCATTCTTTGTAAACCCTAGAAATGGTTGTGCGTGAAAATCCCAGTAACTGAGCAGATTGTGAAATACTCAGACCGGCCCGTCTGGCACCAACAACCATGCCACGCTCAAAATTGCTTAAATCACCTTTCTTTCCCATTCTGACATTCAGTTTGGAGTTCAGGAGATTGTCTTGACCAGGACCACACCCCTAAATGCATTGAAGCAACTGCCATGTGATTGGTTGATTAGATAATTGCATTAATGAGAAATTGAACAGGTGTTCCTAATAATCCTTTAGGTGAGTGTATATATTTATATATTAACCACCTCATCTCTCGAAGTCTGGCACCAACCACCAAAGCAAATTCCATGTATGTGTGAACGTACTTGGCAATAAACTCGATTCTGATTCTGATTCTGTGATTGATGCACCTCTGTTTCTAGCAAGGAGTTCTTTTTAATGTATAACAAACTGTACTGTACTGTAACAAATTGTGGGTATCTGTGAAGCAGGTTTTTGGTACATTATATACTTTGCTAAATAAGTTATATGGGAGGCAGGTTTCACTTGATGAAAAGGAACACTGATTTGGATGTTTACCTTTGCAACCTGAAGAAGGATGTTTGTGCAAATGCCTGATTCTTTCATAGTACAAAAGGACCTGAAATTCATACTGTTAACAATACAGCATGATGGCTTATGATCTTGAACACATTTTTCACGTTTACATGTTTTATATGTTTCATGTCATTTAAACAAACACATAATAAATACCTCCAGAAACCTGTGCTGATGGTTGGATGGATTTGAAAAAATACATGGCAGAATGGATCTGTCTTCCTTTGTTTTTTACTGTAAACATACTTTTTGCTGCTTTAGATCATGATTAGATCAAATTAGAGAACAATGAAGTCTATTAGGAAACATAATGGCTGATGTTCAAAGAACAAAGTCTGTGTGACATATTTGTTGCTGATAAATTAGCAGAGTGCTGTATTTTCTATACCTTACATTGTTGCTCATGTGTTCCTCTTTGGCCCCGACAGCAGCTGAAGCCGCATACTTCTCACAGCAACCTCAGGACCAGGTCGTGGTGTCTGGCCAGTCAGTGACACTGCCCTGCATCATCGTTGGATACCGTGGCATGGTGCAGTGGACCAAAGATGGCCTGGCTCTCGGGGGAGAGAGGGACCTGCCAGGTGAGGCTTCTGATTGCAGGCGACATGATTTGTCAGAGTACACTGGGGACTGTCTGCGGCTGAATTGACTTTGCTGAATAGTGTTACGAAGAGACAGTGAAAATGTCCCACTAAATCACCACAGAATAAATTATGAGCTTTCAGAGGCCAGCTAACACCTGCATTCCCTGACTACTCCCATGCTCATCATCCTAGTGCTATTCTAAACCATGTTGCTTGCTTACTGGTGAGGAAGTCCCGTTAATGCAGTGAGAGCGCTGATACACCGTGCCTCATTCCCGGCACCCTCTAGGGGCAGTCCTGCGTCCTGCTCGTTTGTTTCGTTCCTGACGGTGCTTCCTCCCCTGGCTTCACACAGGCTGGACACGCTATTCTCTGATGGGCGATGCACTCTCGGGGGAGCACAGCCTGCAGATAGACTCCACCGAGCTTGCCGACGATGCCATGTACGAGTGTCAGGCCACGCAGGCGGCGCTGCGCTCTCATCGTGCCAAACTCACTGTGCTAGGTAGGTAGCGCTCTCTGAACGCTGATGACGAGATTCCCATGATGAGATTCCCATGACAGGGTACCACCTTTGTGCAGTTCTTAGAAAAGATACAGAAGCGGGTTTCCTAGCATGGTGTGGTCTTTTAATGCGAAAATCTGCAACTTTCCATTCATTTATTTATTCATTCTTGTTACATTTTAATTATACTATTAGCATATTTATTTCTCTGATAGATGTCCTGAGATGTTATTCTTGCCCTGACAGTAGTTCTGTATTCTATCAGGCAGAAAAAAGTCTTTTTGAAATATCCCATAAACATGACTGTGAAGGTCCAGGGTAGTGTGTTTACCATATTCACCATTGACTTGCCTAGATGCTAAAACGTCAAGCTTTGCACAGTTAGCACATTTTACAGTGAGTCACCCAGTATGTCAGCTGCAGGCAGCTTTTACATTAACACAATATGAGTGATTGGTGAAACCACGGGGCCCTCTGTCTCCAGGTCACTGGAGAGAGGGAAGACTGATGGAACGCTGGTGGCACCTGGTGGTTGCCCTAGGCATAGCAAGAATGGATTTTTTTGGTGGCATCATTATTCATTGATGGCAAAGAACAAAGAACATTGGAAACTGTTGTTTTAGGTTGCTGTGCTATGAACTGAGCTGTGAGAAAGGGTGGTAATAAAAAGGTCAAATAAATAAAAGGAAAGTCATGTTCAGGATTGTTTTCTTAATAATGAGCAACACAGCTCATCACTAGGAGTATGCATTTCTCCAGTCAGCACTCACAAACCAACCCAGCAAACAGAGTTCCTGTCCAAGCTGGGCTGAGAGTGAAGCCCCAGAGGACAGTGAGGTCCTGGCCTCTTTTTCCTCTCTACCTGAGACATCCATGAGACAGATGAATAAATCAAGCTGAGCTCAGAGGACCAAAGCAATGTGTAGAGAGATCGATGCACTGGATGAGACCCAAGCAATCTGATGCAACCATTCAGCACTGGGGACGCAGTCAAGTGAATCCGTGAGGAAATTAAAATGGCCAACCACATACTAACCCAGCAGCACCGTGGGAAGACCTCTAAAATCGACGGGAGGGGGGGCGGGGGGAGCCTCAGTTGTTTATGTGCTGGCATTTTGTCTTGAGAGACAGATGCCTAGATTGGAGATGTATTTGGCTACCTGCCCTATTTGCAGGCACAGAAGTGAAATAAATATACAAATCTACAGGTAATATGAGTCACTGGAGAGTAAAGCCCGCAGAGTGCAGCCTGAAAATGTATAAAGGGCACAATTTAATTAGATAATCATCTCAGCTATTTTTAAACAAGCATTGACTTTAACATGGTCTGTCTCCTATTTAGGAACTTGAATGGTAGTTGATCTAAAGCTTTTATTTTTTTTTATTTCTCTGTAGCCAGACACACATGACACATTGTGGAAGTGAAACCACAGGACAGTATGATGACTTGGCTATACGGCTCTTGTTTGTGACTTGGATATTCATGGTTTACAGTGCCCCCATCTGACCCGGTGGTGGAGGGAGGTCCGGTCGTAAAGCTGAAAGCTCACACCCCTCACAACCTTACCTGTAGAGCTTCAGGGGCCAAACCAGCAGCAGAGATCACCTGGTACAGAGATGGAGAGATCCAGGACTCTGCCATTTACTCCAAGGTAAGTGGAAGACTGGAGTTCTGCTGTAATGGGAACTGGTTCCTTCCCTTTGATTAACTCCACCATCCTAAAAGACAAATGCTAGGAAGCACTGATTCAGATTGAATCTACAATTTCTAAGTCAGTGCAGTTTGAGAGCCATGTTTTATTACAAGACCTCTCAAAAACAGCAGTATAGCTATACTTCACTCTCTGTAGTCCACTATCCCCAGCTCGGTTCTCTAATGCACCAACATCTCGGCATAACTGGAGCATGGCGAAGCTCAGGCAGGCATGAACATTGATACAGTAGAATTGCTGGGAGGAGGGGGGTGGGGGTGGTGGGCAGCGGTGAAATCACCCACAACAATGCAGAGGCACAATGAGGATGTGGCGAGGTGTGAAACATCCATATCCAGGAAAAGTGCCACATTTGTCATGCTCCCTGACCACGCTAAACGATACTAAATGACACGTTTAGAGGGTGAAAGCCAGGGGTGGATGAGGGGGGTGAGGGTGGGGGGGGGCGCAAATGTCTATGTGAGGTACCTTGTGTTTTTTTGTCCTGAATGTGGAACCAAATGGCCAATCTAGATGGGTGGGGAGTGAGCTCAGGATTACTCATCACATTATTAAGTTAAGTAGCACCTTGCTGTTAGCACTGACGTAATTTTGAGATACTTGCTGCTATTATTGGTCCGAGTCAGTGCTGAATTTTGCCTCCACCTGCAATATCCTTCAAAGTGCGTATTTTCTTACTTAACAGTATTGATTTTTGCTAGCAACAAATTGACATCTGTGGCCTAAAAAACCTGGGAGAACAAAGAAGTGCTGTTTACCTCTGGATGCTAGCAAGCTGAGCAATAACGGACAAATAAATCAATGTGGTGTTATTCCAGGCCATCTTATTTAAATAAATGAACTAACCAACTGAGTAAGCTGACACATGCATGCGTGATGTGCTTAATTTAGGGAACGTAAGATTTCATACTGACACCATTTCATGAGGGTTTAAAGAATTCGTATGTGCCTGACGAAGGATGCAGTACCAAGAGTTTTGCTAAATTTGACAACGTGTTTTCTCCGCAATGGCAGACGCTCATGGAGGACGGCAAACGGGAGGTAGCGGTGAGCATGCTCCCACTTACCCCCGAAGACAAAGACTCGGGGAGCATTTATACTTGCAGGGTGCTGAACCCTGCCGCCCCAGGTGGGCGGCAGACCTCGGTCACCATCAGTGTGCAGCGTGAGTATAAGTCACGCTCCCAGCCCTCCAGAAGCCAGCCACATCAGGCTCAGTCTCTGCTTAGTCTACGCCAGAAAAGGAAAGTCCAGGTTCAGAAAGTACAAATCCAGACCAAGATTTTTATTTCAACTAATTGGTTGAAACAAAATCTCGGTCTGGATTTGTGCTTTGTAAACCCGAACTTTCCACATATGGTCTACACATGGAATGTTCATTCCCTGAATTGGAGTCTGAATTTTAATTTAGGAAAGTGAAGATCAATGCCTGCATAGGCACTTTTGATTAGTGGCCTGAGTACATTACGCATTAAAAATAAATTGTTTGTAATAAGAGCAGCTGTGGATATGGATAGTATAAAATGTGTGATTAGAAAGGTTTTGTTTAATGGACTAATATTGTTGCAGACCCACCTTCAGTGACTCTGTCTGCTCAGCCACAAACAGTGATGGAGGGAGCCAAGGTCCTCTTTATTTGCATGGCCTCTGCCAACCCAGAGATCACAGGTTACAGGTGACTGTTGTACTGCTTATTCTCATATTGGGTAACAGTATGTTAAGTGCAGCTTCATAATGCCTTTATAATGCATTCATAGAACCTTCCTAGGTAGCATGTAAGAATACCTTAAGATTCAGTAGAGGACTTTAATGCCTAAATTGATTATACAATTATAATGTTTATTATTGATGTATATTAAAGCTGTCATCTCTTGTTCAACGAAAGTATAATGAATGCAATGCTTTACGACATGTTAATGTATACTTACATTCTGCTTATGAGTGCTCTATGAATGCATCATGAATATGGTTTTGCACCAATAAATGCTGATGTTTGACGTTGCATGTTGCAGTATGGTTTAATGATGTCATTCACATTATTGTGAACTGATGTACCCCAACCAGGTGGTCAAAGGGTGGCGTTCCCATACCTGAAGCCAACAGAGACAGGCTGGAGGTGACAGTGGATTACTCCTACTTCACAGACCCAGTATCCTGTGAGGTGTCCAATTCTGTGGGCAGCACCAATGTCAGCACACTCGTTGATGTCCAGTGTAAGTCAACAGCACACTGTTTGTGCTGTGCTGAAAGTTGGTAAAAAATGTTAATAACTTTGTATTAATAGATTTATAAAGCTGATTGATTATTTAAGGTAACATTTGTGATTCCTCTTTGCTTTTAGATCTTGAACTTTTATAGAATATTGACTAATATGCTGCAAATTTGATGTCCTTAGTTGGTCCCAGACTGCTATCCGAGCCCAAGCCTGTGGTTGTAGACATAGGAATGGATGCAGCCTTCACCTGCTCATGGACCGGCAATCCCCCCTTAACCCTGGCCTGGACCAAGCAGAGCTCCAGCGTGGTAAGATCAGCTTCTGGAATCTCAAAACAAACCTAGACAGTGCAGTAGCTCTCAGTCTTATTTAGCTGGCATATGGTTCAATCTCAATAGGTGGTTTCTGCTGAAAACTGAGAGGGTGGCTTTAATGGATGATCACACATTGCAGTATATTCTTTCTGCTTCTTTAAATGTCTTGTGTGCCCAAGGGTGTGAGGCTTAGGCTCAGAATCACTGAAACTGTGTGGTATTTGAAGCTCCAGTCTACATTTATTTTAGTTTTTCATTCGCTTACCAGATTCTGGTTTGCAGGATGCCCTGTGTGCTATTTTATCAGATTTATTTGGATGATTTAGAGTTGCATGTCAATGCCTGGGTAGGATGTAGAAGCAATTGTGTTGCATAAAGAGCAAGATGTCCCACTGTGCCCCATGGAAATTTGGCTATTTTAATCCACAGGATGCGTATTTCATTATCTAGGCGATATGGATTAATTGGGTAATTCAATAATTGGGAAGCCAAATGGATTAATCACAGCTTGAAATTTGGGGGTCAATGAGCTCACAAGTGACCGAATGTAGCTGGTCAAAAGGTTAAAAAGATTCTCATTCAGAATCTTTTGTTCTGTTCCTGCCTTTGTAGTTACAATTATTTGAAGAGCATAACCTTGCTGACAAGGCAATATGTCTTAATTGCATGATTAACTTGATTACAATAGCGTTAATTCCAATATTTTTACATTGCAAACAGTTTCCTGTTTGTCTTGGTGACAGTGCTAGTACTGGTGTGCTGAATTAGATCAGTGTTGTATTTACCTCATCTGACCCCAGGTTCTCAGCAATGGGAACACTCTGCAGCTGAAGGCTGTCACACAGGAAGATGCTGGAGTCTACACCTGCAAAGCGATTGTTCCCAGGATTGGGGTGGCTGAGAGAGAGGTCACTCTCACTGTCAATGGTAAGCGTTTGTAGCATTTGCATTTCAGTGGTGGCAAATTTTATTGGCCTCTTCGTCAATGTCAGTGAGGAACATTACATTGACACCAGCTCATCTGCAGCAAGTTATATTATATTCATCAGCTTTGTATTGGGTTTCTTTCTGAAGTTAGCATGTATGTGCTTGTCTCCCCTTAGCATCATCATCATCATCATCATCACCAGTAGCTCCCCTTCTTGCCGGAACTTAACCTGACCTTGCTTTCTTTCCTCTCCCTGTTTCCTATTACCTCATTCACCATTATATCCTATCTTCCCACCAGGCCCCCCCATCATCACTGCAGATGCCACACAGCATGCAGTCAAGAACTCCAAGGGCAAGCTAGAATGCCTGGTGGACAGTAGCCCCCCTCCTGACAAGATCGTAAGTGTACCTCCAGGGCACTTTCCATATGCACATCTACACTTGCATGCAGATCTATGCTCAAGCACTCCCCCTGTCGCTCCCTTGCTTAAACAGCTGGCCTCTAGGTCCTGTGGACTGTGACCTCGCTGTTCAGACACTAAAATGTAAAGAGACACGCTCTGGCTAACATCCCTCAGGTGCTTCAGGATGCCTCTTAATTAGTGTTCAGAATTAGGGCCTACAAGAAATGGCCAGTTTGACCTCTGAGTCAAGGCCTGCCAGGACATTATTAAGAGCTGAGCAATGAAATCAGGGCACTACACTCACGCTTAAAGGAAGGCTGTATAATAGGAAGAATTATAATTAAAAAATGGGGCGACGCAGTGACGTAGCAGATTGGCACTGTCGCCTCACATCTCTGGGACCGGGTTCGAGTTTCCACCCTGGATCCATGTGTGAAGTTTGCCTGTTCCCTCCGTGTCATTATGAGGTTTCTGTCAGGCATTCTAGTTTCCCCCCACAATCCAAACACATGCTAGCAAGGTGAACTGGAGTTAGCAAATTGTCTGTAGGTGTGATTGGTGAGTGTGTCCTGCGATGGGTCATGAGTCCAGACCCCTCATGACCCTGAACAGAACATGCATGTACAGAAAATGGATGGATATTTCTAAAAACATGTGAATTAAAAAATTGCTTTCCTCATATGAGGAAATTGTGTATTAGGGAAACTGCGGAATGTAGTTGTGGTCAAAGTTTCATTTTATCTATATACATTGCTCAAAAAAATTAAAGGAACACTTTGGAAACACATCAGATCTCAATGGGAAAAAAAGTCATGCTAGATATCTATACTGATATGGACTGGGTAATGTGTTAGGAACAAAAAAAATGCCACATCGTTTAATGGAAATTAAAATTACAAACCTACAGAGGGCTGAATTAAAAGACACCCCAAAAATCTAAGTCAAAAAATGATGCAGCAGGCTAGTCCTTTTTGCTGAAAATTCATTACAGCAACTCAAAATCGTACTCAGTAGTTTGTATGGCCCCCACGTGCTTGTATGCATGCCTAACAATGTCAGGGCATCCTCCTAATGAGATGATGGATGGTGTCCTGGGGGATCTCCTCCCAGATCTGGACCAGGGCATCACTGAGCTCCTGGACAGTCTGACGTGCAACCTGGTGGCGTCGGATGGACCGAAACATAATGTCCCAGAGGTGTTCTATTGGATTTAGGTCATGCAAACGTGGGGGCCCGTCAATGGTATCAATTCCTTCATGTTCCAGGAACTGCCTGCATACTCTCGCCACATGAGGCTGGGCATTGTCGTGCACAAGGAGGAACCCAGGACCCACTGCACCAGCATAAGTTCTGACAATGGGTCCAAGGATTTCATCCTGATACCTAATGGCAGTCAAGGTGCCGTTGTCTAGCCTGTAGGGGTCTGTGTGTCCCTCCATGGATATGCCTCCCCAGACCATCACTGACTCCCCGCCAAACCGGTCATGCTGAACAACGTTACAGGCAGCATAATGTTTTCCACAGCTTCTCCAGACCTTTTCACTTCTGTCACATGTGCTCAGGGTGAACCTGCTGTCATCTGTGAAAGGCACAGGGTGCCAGTGACAGACCTGCCAAATCTGGTATTCTATGGCAAATGCCAATCGAGCTCCACGGTGCCGGGCAGTGAGCACAGTGCCCACTAGAGGATGTCAGGCCCTCAGGCCACCCTCATGAAGTCTGTTTCTGATTGTTTGGTCAGAGACATGCACACCAGTGGCCTGCTGGAGGTCATTTTGTAGGGCTCTGGCAGTGTTCATCCTGTTCCTCCTTGCACAAAGGAGCAGATACCAATCCTGCTGATGGGTTAAGGACCTTCTATGGCCCTGTCCATCTCTCCTAGAGTAACTGCCTGTCTCATGGAATCTTCTCCATGCCCTTGAGACTGTGCTGGGAGACACAGCAAAACTTTTGGCAATGACACATCAATATGTGCAACCTCTGTAGGGTCCAGGTATCGCCTGATGCTACCAGTAGTGACACTGACCGTAGCCAAATGCAATACTAGTGAAAAAACAGTCAGAAGAGATTAGGACGAAAAAATGTCAGTGGCCTCCACCTGTTAAACCATTCCTGTTTTGGGGGTCATCTCATTGTTGCCCCTCTAGTACACCTGTTGTTAATTTCATTAACACCAAAGCAGCTGAAACTGATTAACAACCCCCTCTGCTACTTAACTGACCAGATGAATATCCAAGAAGTTTAGTTTACTTGATGCTATACTCTGATTAATAAGTGTTCCTTTAATTTTTTTGAGCAGTGTATATTATGCAATACGCAGTTAAACCTTTTCTGAGACACACGTGCTTCTCTCTTTATTTTCAGGTGTGGACCTTCGGGGACATGAGCCTGGCCTCTGGTTCTTCGGGACGCTTCACTGTCCAGACAGGCGCCACAGATAGAGGAGTCCTGTCTTCCCTCATCCTCTCGGAGACCCTTGCACAAGACTTCCAGCTACGTTATAATTGCACTGCCTGGAACCACTTTGGAACAGGCACTGCATTGGTCACCCTCAAGGAGCAAGGTAGGGGCTCTTCTATTAAACTGTTTAACTACCATCAGCATACCTGTGTAATTTCACAGCTTTAATAACTTAAATTGAGTTTAGATCGATGTGTATGTAATCTGAAACATTATCATACCTACAGTGTTGGAGTTTGAAACTTGCTTCTGCTCTGTATGTGTGGAGTTTGCATGGTTTTCTGCCAGGAGCTGTGTTTTCCACACACATTCCAAAGACATGGAGCTAATTGTCGGTACAGTGTCCTGTGATGCACTAGGTGTGCTCCATTCCTGGTCTGCCTAGAAAAGTGTTTCTCAAACCAGTCCTCAGGGACCCCCAGCGGTCCACGTTTTTACTCCCTCCCAATTCCCAAGGAACCATCTGGGGGTCCCCGGGGATTTGTTTGGGAAACACCGGCATAGACCAGGAGAAGTGGCTAGGAGATGGATGCTGGCTTTGATGAGAAAAGTGTCATTACATGAATTTAGAATATTAGGATGTTTCAAGAGGCAAAAGGGCGCATTTCTTTCAAGCCCTATTGCAATTTTTCTCAATAATTCCTAAATAAGGATAACAGAATCACATCTTTTGTTGTATGATACAATAGAAATAGAGCTGTCACTTAGCAAATTGTGTCCGTTTATTGGTGTTTTCTCAGGAGAGTTGCAGTGTGGAATCACCTAGCATCTCTAATCAGGTTGCTGCCTATTGCCTCATCATGCATTGTTGCCCTTTCCCATAAGAAATTATAGACAATTTCAGGCCTGGAACAAGAAAATAGGTTTCTATTCAATTTAATTCATGCTTACAAAGGCAATAAATACTACTTGCTAAAAGAATTACAGTATGATGTGCACCTGCACTAACCTCTGGCCTTTTGCTCCTTCTTAACAGAGGCTCTCCCTATACTCATCATTGTGGGGACTTCAGTCGGGGGAGGCTGTGTCCTCCTCATCTGTATCATCACCCTGGTCACCCTCTGTTGCAGAAACTCTGTAAAAAGTAAGGTGAAACTCCACTAAGGAATGTTTATGTGATTAGGACTCAATATTTGGTTAAATCATGTTTGGAGCTTTTAAGAGTTTAGGGTGAGGGTTTTAGGTGACATTCTGTTTAGATTATTCAGTTATCATTTATGCCTGCTTCAAATAACCACTAAAGAATCACTTTTTCTCAAGGTAAAAAGGGAACAAGGCTCTCTAAAAGTGACATCAGAGTCCAAATTGTGCACAGTGATCACAATGCAACACGGAGCAACGATGATGAGGAAGATGTCAAGGAACCTATGGTACAGTGTCTTATCTCTGTTTATAAAAATCTTTCAGAACATTAGTACTTAAATTACTTGATATTTTTACGAAAGCTTGATGGGGAGAATTAGCAGCTCACAGCTTGTTACAGTTTTAAGTAGGTCTAATTGTTGATTTTGGATAATATATTTAAACCTTCAGGCCCCAAACAGCAGTGAATCTCCAGGTACATCTCGAACAGAACACAGCGACCTTCTAGAAGAGGAGGAGGATGAGCGATCTGAGATCAAGGTAAAGCAGAAATGGAAAACTTAAGATGACACTTGCATGTTTTTGTTCTCTTGCATGCTTGCCTCTAAATTGGGTGGAGCCTAATCTGGTCTCTCTGTTTAGGATCCCACCAATGGCTATTACAATGTTCGGGCTCATGAAGATCGCCATGTACGCAGTGGTTTTTCTGAATATGTGTCCAATCCACGGCCTGTCTATACTCCATCCCAGCTGGCCTCACCTAACCCGCTGTATGGGCAACACAGCACCCAGCCACGGATCTATGATTTCTCCCATCGCTATGCCACCACCACGGGTGCACGCTCTACCTATGAGCAGCAGCAGCAGCAGCAGCAACAGCAGCAGCAGCAACAGCAGCAGCAGCAACAGCAGCAGCAGCAACAGCAGCAGCAGCAACAGCAGCAGCAGCAACAGCAGCAGGCACAGCAGCAGCAGGGAATGTACCCCCCCGAGCCCCTGTATGGCAGCTCTGCTTACCTGCCTGCCACATACGGCCGTGCCTTTACGAGCTACGTCAAGCCCTCTGCCTATGAGAAGGTGGATGCCTACGATCACTCGGATCAAGCCAGCAAAGTGTCCAGCTCCTCGCGTTTCTCCTATGCTTCCTCCCAGGTGTCTTCACAGCTGTCTGACTATGGCCGCCCCTCACACCAGCGCATGCAGACACACGTTTGACAAGCCGGGGATGCTGCAAGGGATAATAAGTGATCTATTCAAGCATCTTCTCTATAGGCTACACGGACACTGCTTCTCTTTCCCGTGGAATAGGTCTTGAAGAGGACCATTGGCTGAAGATTTAAGTTTTTTGGGAATACTGTTTTTAATTTATTGTGTGTTATTGTTCAATTGGATCTGTATCTTCTTATCCTCTGGATGAATTGGAGCTTCTGATGATGAATTCCCTTCAAGTGTGCTTCACTATTTATTTTTTTTAAGGATGACAAAGGCAAAGACACACTAGTTTCATTGATGCCATCTGCTTAACTGTTTATGATTTATATTGTGTATGGGATGGTGTAAATTAGAAATCTCCTCTTACCAAATGCCCCATGGCTTTGGGGTGAAAACGGGATTCAAATATTTGCATCTTGTGAACTTAAATTTTTTTTTAAAAAGAAAACTCATGAATTTTTGTTTACATCAGCATGCAAAAGAATTCTAAGCACATTCACATTTCAATCCATTATAAAAGACTGAGCCAAACCATGAGGTTCAACTTCAAACTGTGAAACAGGCATAAAAGTACAGCCAAGCATCATTCACATATTTTCTGGATGATGAATTCTGTAGTTTTCCTAAAAAGATATTTTATGCTTTTAAGATTATTTCAGACAATAGTTCTGGCCTGATGGATCAGTGCAGACAATTGAAAATAATGGATTTCAAATAACGGAAAAAAGCTGATAGCATTAGGTTACAGCTACGAAAGATGAAAGATAGTCTGTATTAATCATTTTTGCTTCAACGGGGGATGAGTGACAATGAATATCCAAAGATTGTGGGATATGCGCAGGTGGAAATGGCTGCCTTGCTCTATCATTTCTGTGCGATTACAGTGTACATCCTAGGCTCACTTTAAAAATTATGAGCATCACCGTTCAGTAATGTAGCTTATTTTCAGTTTAAGGCTGTGTTCTTGTACAGAGAAGGCTTTGAAACTTGGTTGCAATTTAGCCAAACTTTTTGATCATGAAGCTTGATTACCAATGGGAAACAGTCACATAAGTATCCATCCATCCATCTTCCTTTTTTTTTTTTTTCCATCCATCTTCCAACTGCTTATCCTGGTGAGGGTTGCGGGACATGAGTATGTAGGAGCTTGAAAACGTTTACAAACCCTATACTACCCAAAACTAGTTAAGTGTACAAAAACATTGTCTATCTGTTGCATGCAGATTTGTTCAAGTGAAATACTTCGACATTTTTCATTTCCATTGCCAATGTGAAAGATTACATATTGTATCTTGTTGCAACTTGGATTCAGTTCACTGGAACGGTGTACTGCCATTTTCTCAGAACTGTCCACAATCCACTGGGTTGGGAAATGAAGCAAAGAGTGAAAAATATTGCTCGTCTTTATTTTTATATTTTATATAAGCCTTAATGTACAGCGTGTAAGCTGCTTTACTGTAAATTGTATCTTTATATATACATGAATATATATCCTAACTTGATTTTTAAATCTGTCCTCCATTTGTCTTTTACTGTTTGTCCATCAACGAAAGCAGAGAAATGCTTTTTTGAACGCGACTAATGGCCATTGTTTTATTTAATTTTTAATAATGTATTATGTTAAAAAGCCATTGTGCTTGTAACTTTGTACACATATTTATATTTAAATAAAACCATTTCAGATAAACCTGCCCAGCTGGGACAAAGTTTATGCTTGAGGACGTACAGCTGAACGCTTACAAATGCTTTTTGACAAGGCCACACGTGTACCTGAACTGAAAAACACTCATTGGAATCCTGTTGCATAAATTTCTAAGGTAGAAATGCTTATTATAATGAAGACAAATAAGATTTGAGCACTCCTGCCTGTAAATAACACTCAGAAATAGTCACCAGCTGGCTCCCAAGTGACAAGGAAATCAGTCTCACAAAGCAAGGCATAATGTGACACTATAATCGTGTCATGTCCATTTCCATGCTTCTTAATTATGAGCAACACTTGACAAATGCTGACAATGGCTGGGAGAAAAGTCAGCATAAAGCACTAAGACCGACAACAGAAACAATTGCTAAACGTTTCACATGCTTTGAGGATACAGCAAGCCCACAATTATTCTAGCACAAGGTATAACAAAAAAAAAAAACAAGGACTTCAAAATCAAACAATATTTATTGAATACGATGAGGAGATCGTTGTAATAAAAAGTGCACATAAACAAAATGTCAAACAAGGGCACCATGTACCTAGTCAGACACAGGTACTAGTGCATAAATCTCTATACAGCAAAACCAGTATTACTGGTACATCAAACAAGTGCACGACATTTGTTATACATCTCTTTATTTATATATATATATTTTTTAAATGGTAAATTTCTATGGGTTACTGCAATTGATTTCTTAGTAAGGAATTCGTTACCTTGAAATACATATAGTCCTTTTTATGATTCCATCTGGATCATTCCCCTGGTTATAACATATATTAATAGCAGGCACTTTAACAAAATAGAACATGATAAAAGGGACCAAATACAAAATTACTACATAATAATGGATAATTCAACACTGTGTATGACCATGACAGAATTTAATTTACCTCTATTTCGTGACATACTCCTAAGAGTAGCAAAGTAAATAATTTGTTGTACAGGTAGTCTCCCACTTAATGTCCAACTTACAGACAACTCATACTTACGAACGGACTGTCGTAAAGCCTATTACATTTAATATTTAGTTAAATACAATGGCTTGTAATAATGAATGTACTTATTACTTTGTGACGCTTATGAAAACATTGCGTAGCTTCAGTGGTGTGTCGGCTTGTGGTACAGTACAGTACCATATGTATTTACTTTTATTATTACTTTATTATGTGCTGTATAATTAGTATTCTGAAATTCGATTTAAAGACAGACTTAGGGAACAGATCTCATTCATATCCTATGAACTGCCTGTAATTGAACTGGAAAATAACTTTTAGTTCTGGACAGCTACACAAAACCTAACAAGCAGCAAATAAAGAACAACTTAAAAAAACAGGGATGTTTGTATGGAATACTGTTCACCGGCTTCAACATGAGAAAACATCACATCATCTTAATTTCTGTGCAAATATTAATAGCAGAAAAGATCCCTGACCTGCTGAATACACCACCACCAAGTCCCGAAATAGCCAGAAATTCATGTGGCAATTATGTAATGTGTCCCTTTCATAAATAATTGAATAGTCTAACCATGACTTGGCATTTTACAGAGACATCAATGTACCAATGTATTCAACTTTCAAAAGTCTACACTAACTAGGCTATGCATAAACTCTTTTTTTTTTTTAAGAAGTGTTGGTCTTCAGAAATATTCCAAGAACTTCAAAGTTCAAAATTCTCACCAATATGACTAACATCATGTGTTATATGGTCATTGTTAAAACTGCATTAAAATCTACATATTATACATAAGTACCTTTTACATCCCACCTCAGACCAGTGTTAACCACCACACATAAAACATCACAACTATATTAAAATTTCACCAAAAAAAAATTCTCCTAATTCTCTTAATGTATATGATCAGCCTGGCCTTTCATACCTCAGAAAACTATGCAAATTATCCCATCTAATGGCCAAAGGTCATCTGATAGCAAACTTGCTGAATATGGTTAATATTTGAGAGCTACCTCGTGGATAAAATCTCTTAGGCCACCACATAATAAATATGATTTTGTAAAACTATGACTGTATGTCCATCAAAGTGTCATGTTAGCCATTTTAAAACTTCTCATCAAACAACTACAGGATTTGCAGTTAACATCCAACATGCCCATCTATGTGTTGAACTTGACCACCAGCACACATTATTTGGCTCATCAATACCTCCTAAACTTCAATAGCTAATTAAGTTATTTTAATTAAAGTGAGCTGGTGGTGAAATGTGACAAATTCATGAATGCGAGGGGTGTCCCCAAGACATTACTTTTTATTGTATTAATGTTTATTCGTATATATTTTATTGTTAATTAATATCAATTTAAAACAGTATTGATTGAAGAGAATGTTCACAAATTTTCTGAAACTTTTCATCCCAACACCTTCAATCTGTTTATAACAGTTGCTCGAGTGACCTGCATGTCGGTATTACATGTGAATTTTCTGAAACTGCCCCCATTTTCCTGCTGGATATGCCTGATCTACACCCCACTTTCCTCCCGGATCCAGTCCCGCAGCTTGGTAACGCGTGTGTAGACCCCGGGCTTGTTTCTGCGGGCGCAGCCCTCGCCCCAGCTCACGATGCCAGCCTGGAACCACTTGCCACTCTCCTCTCTGCATACCAAAGGGCCCCCTGAGTCTCCCTGCAGGGGAGGGCCAGGAGAGAAAATGCTGTGAATTTGACACAAGAGGAAGGACAAGGAAAGGAGCCAGACTAGGGTGTACAATAAAACTTTGGTCCAGCATTTTCTGGAAGTTATTTTGCTGGAAAAGTGTTTGTAGCCATAGCAAGTAAACAGTAGATATTTTAGACGTACAATAAACATTAAAAGGTATGTTTGTGTTCCTCACCTGACAGGCATCAACACCTCCCGCTAGAAACCCACTGCAGAGCATCCTGGAAGTCACCTGGCCCTCTGTTACCGTGTCACAGATTGTGTCGTTGATGACCTTCACCTCTGCTTTCTGCAAGATTGGTGCAGTGTTACCTAGTGGTCATTAAAAGGAACAAGAAACAAAACATTAAGAGATATGTTGGAGAATTACAAAAGAATCTTCCCTTCCACCCATACATTTCTTAATTGCTGATGCTGGCCAGGGTCACAGATGGGCTGGGAGCCTATTACAGGTAGCACAGAGCACAAGGCTGAGGTGCACCCTGGATGTGATGACCATCCATGGCCAAATGCGTGCACGCACGCACGCACGCACGCACGCACACGCACACGCACACACACACACACACACACACACACACACACACACACACACAAGGCAATAGAGAGAGACCAATTAGTCTAACTGCATGTCTGTGAGATGGTCTGTAGAATGCACAGAGAGAAGACACAAACTGATTCAAACCTCCAGGTGTGAGGCAACAGTCCTGCCCTGTCAGTTTTTTTAAACTTAATTCCAAATTAATGCATTAATGGAGTGAACAAATGACATATAGATATTATCTCGATAGTAATTGTTGGCACTCAAATCATGCATGGAGTCTGCAGGTATGGAAACAATGCTCTATAGAGAAGTACTGTAGGGAAGAAGATGTTTCTGATATGGGGGGCGCTCACCTCCTTCTCGCAGCATCCCCCAGCCCGTCACCCAGCAGGAAAGCCCTGCTGGGAAGACGTGAGTGCTGTCAGGCAGGCAGATGGGGTAGATTGTGTTGGTGAAGAGCAGTGGCTCGTTCAGCTCCAGCAGGGCAATGTCATAATCGTTCGTCATGTCATTATATTCCGGGTGGGTGATTATCCTTTTGATGTTGCGCATCTGCACGTTTTCCTCAGAGTACTGGGTGCGCAATCCGCTGTATGCCCGCCAGTTGTCAGGAATGAGATTTCTGAACACAGTGAACATTTGAAAAATAACTCGGTACAATACAATACACAAAATAGGGCTGGTCATTGAATTTTACTTTCAATTACCATTTTGACAACAATTATCTAAGCAAAATAATCAAGATAAAATGATTACTGTACTGCATTTTGTTTCACAATGAAGCTCTCATTTTGTCTTTTGTTATAAATCCAGTACATTCCTTTCTAGCCCCTTATTTGTTTCTCAGTTTAATCAAATTTAGAGTTCAAGGAAATCCACAGTTAAAAAGACAAGTTTTTCTTTTTCTTTTCACAAGTTCAATAAATGCATGGGTATTCCCAAAGCCACTGTGTTAAATAATTGTGATCTCAATATTGACCAAAAGAATCATGACTATGATTTTGGCCATAACTGAGCAGCCTGAACCCAAAGTGAAAAATTCACTTCTGTCTCATGTTTACATTGCCAAACAATTATAGGAGTTTATAAAATTTGGAGTAGCACTGGATGCACTATGACTCTTGAAGACTTCAACAGCAAACATTTTGAAGACTCAAAGAATCTCTCAAACGGAAGGTTAGTGCTTCCACCTAGTGTCAAAATTGTAGAAGTACAAGTATCAATTGTGAAATGGTCATAGGAATTCTGAGGACAGAATCAAGTATCAAAAGAAAACATTTACAAGGGAGTTTTAAGACAATTCTTACATGATGATGATTTGTAGTAGTGGTAGCAGTAATAGTAAAAGTAATAGTAGTAATATTAATGATAATGTAAATAAAATTAATAGTAGTAGTACCAATAGCAGTCGTATACATCCACCTGAATTTGTAACTGCTTAGTCTGGTCAGGATGACAGACGGGGGCCTGGAGCCTATCCCAGTCTAGGTTAGAAGAGGGCAGCACAAGGCACAATTCGAGGACACACTCTGCACAGGATGTCAGCTTAGTGGTAATGATGTTTTGTTGTGCACCCTGAATCTGATACTAAAAATAACAAACTAGAACACAAAGGCTAAGGATGGGTTTTTTGGTGACTCATACAATTAGGCTACTTTCCAATAATGTACTATTGCGTGTATGCATGTGTGTACTTCGCGACTGATTGACAACCCATCCAGGCTATACCCCAGAATTGTGCCCTGTGCTACCCTCTTGTGATCTAGACTGGGATAAACAGGTGAAAGACGGGTGGATAGATGCATAAATGTTAAGGGGGTGGTTCAGTGGCTCAATGGGTAGGTATTTAAACTTTAGGGTTTAAATCTCTGCTGTATGACACAGACAGCGGCACTAGAGAGGGCTGCGCCATAGCACGTACTCAGGGGAGGTCGTTTGGAAGCAGTGAGCAGCTGATAGTAGCCAAGTCTTGGACAGGATGGAGGCACCGCAGACGTGGCCATTGGTCATGAAGTGTAGGCTGACTTGCCATGGCCACTCCCCAATGTCAGCATTCTGGCCACCCACGATGCGGTTGTGCTTGTAGGGCCTGGTGCCACACACTGAGGAGGGAAGGAATGGAAAAGGCAGGGAAGGATAGCAAAGGGAAGGACCGGGAAAGAAAAGGATGGGAAGGAAATGGCAAGAAAGAAAAGGCAGGAAAAGGCAGGACATGGAAGGGAAGGGAAGTAAAGGGAAGGTAAAGAAAATGATGGGAAGGAAAAGGTAGGCAAAGGGAAGGGAAGGGGAAGGATGGGAAGGAAAAGGTAGGCAAGGGAAGGGAAAAGGAAGAAAGGGATGGGAAGGAAAGGGTAGGGAAGGGTAAGGAAAGAAATGGCAGGCCAGAGAATGGAAGGGAAGGGTTAGGGGAGTGATGCAAGCAACTTAAATTGGGTTTAAAATATAAGTAGCATAAATGAATAAAACCTTCCTCTGGATGACCAAGTGTACAGTTTTACAGATATGCTTTCAAAAATTAAATAGCAGCAGGAGCAAGGTTGTTCATGCTTTGCATGTTCTGCTTGTGATGCGTGGATTTTTTCCATGTACTGTGGGCTAACTGGTGTCCTTAAACTGGAGATAGTGAGGTTTGTGGATGTGGCCTGCAATGGACTGTCATCCTATTCTATCCTGGTGTCCCCCTGCCTTGTGTCTGGTTCTGCCTGGAAATAGCACCTGCCACTCCCCAAACTGGATAAGGGGTTGGAAGATGGATGGATGGACAGCAGCACCTGAATCATTGTTAGAAATCATTCCATCATCTCCCTAAATAAATAATGGTTTAGGGGAAGGCAGTGAATACCCAGTGAATGTACTGGGAGATGAGGGGTGGGCTGCCAAGCTCTGATTCAGTACTAAGTACTAGTCAAGTGCTCAAGCAATCAAGTTTAGACAGGCACACAGCAGGGAAAAGAAATGCTGTCATTACTGCAGCCCTCTTCATCAGATCCGTCACTGCAGTCATTGGTCAGGTCGCACTCTGCGTTGATTTTGTGCACACACTCCCCACTCTTGCATTTGAAGGTGTAGTCAGTGCAGACATTAATCCCTGTGCAGAAACCACAATGCATTTAAAATAACAAGAAATAACAGGTACAGCAGATGACACAGATGAAACAAGGCTGCCCTGAGCCACTACGCAAGCACTAACATTTCACGTAACCTTAAGAAAACATGTTGCAAGTGGTTGAAGGAAATGATGACTAAGGCTTGCTCACATAGTGATGAGGATATGATGGCTATGGCTCGCTCACATACTGAGGGGTACGGTGACTATGGCTCGCTCACATAGCAGGGGGGTACGGTGACTATGGCTCACTCACATACTGGGGGGTATGGTGACTATGGCTCATTCACATATTGGGGGGTATGGTGACTATGGCTCGCTCACATACTGGGGGGGTATGATGACTATGGCTCGCTCACATAGCAGGGGGGTATGATGACTATGGCTCACTCACATACTGGGGGGCATGGTGACTATGGCTCACTCACATACTGGGGGGGTATGATGACTATGGCTCGCTCACATAGCAGGGGGGTATGATGACTATGGCTCACTCACATACTGGGGGGCATGGTGACTATGGCTCACTCACATACTGGGGGGTATGGTGACTATGGCTCGCTCACATACTGGGGGGGTATGATGACTATGGCTCACTCACATACTGGGGGGTATGATGACTATGGCTTGCTCACAGAGCGGCGGATATGATTACTATTGCACTCTGACATAGCAAGGGGATGGAGATATGATGACTATGGCTTACTTCGAGATGATTCTGTGATGCAGTTTGACTCATCGCTCCCATCTAAGCAGTCCTTCTTTCCATCACACATCAGGGTTTTCAAAATGCACATCCCGTCAGAACACCTCCATTCGCTCTCCTCACATCCTGAGTTGGACAAAAGATTTACCAAGAAAACAACCAGGGAGCAACAGAACTGCTGAAAAAAATATACAGCCAATTAGATGCTGTCATAACGATAATAATGCATTCCCCGGACAGCCCAGTCATCCCTGCCCCATCTAATTCCTTCTCCTTCCACACCCCCCAAACTCCGCAATCTATAGCCCCTCTACACACTCTCCCCTCCTCTCAAAAAACTTTATTAAAAAACCTGATTTGTAGGACTTGTCCCAAGGTAATCAAGGTCACCAGATCTGTGTCTGTAGCTGTACTTCCATGAGTCACCACTAAGCAGCATTACTGCAGCTTTGGTACAATTTGTCTCAAAATGAAACTGGTGCCAGATTATCACCTATACAATGTTCCTAGATCCACAAATATGCAAAACCCTTATCACGTGCAAATCACTTCTTATTTTTTTGGATATGATATTTATGGTCTTATCACAAATAAAAATACATATTTGTGGATAGTCATGTATTTGTGTTTTTATTCTACAGATCAACTGTGGTATACGGAGCCCCTAAGAGGTCAGGGTGGGAAAATATTTTTTTTAATAATTTTGTGTTTCCTCTCAATAGTTTTGTGTTCCCTCGCAATACTTTTCCATTACTAATAAACGAAGAAATAAAGTGTAATATGACACAATAGATGTTTTTGTTTTCCCATCTGATATATATTATCATATCACACAGCCCTACTTCCACCTTGGTGCTCCAGCCAATATTGCACTGCTACAGTCTGTGTATAATAATTGCATAGATCTGTATTTCCTATCTGAGGAATACAATAATTACATTTTTCATGTATTACTTTGGACAGTAATGGAGGGATGATGGCAAGTTACAGACTGAGATATAAACTGGAATAGGCTACATTTAAGCCTTCTGAGGAAGACAAGGATGGTCTTCAATCATGCAGTAATCATGTAAATCAACATCTCTTATCAAAATGCTACAACGCAGAGCTCTACAACACTCTCTTCATAGCCTTATAATGCTGAAACTCCCAGCCAGAGAAGATAACTTACCACAATCCTTCTCATCACTGCCGTCACCACAGTCATTGACACTGTCACACACCCAGTAAAGGGGTTTGCATCTGCCATTGGCACAGGAAAACTGCTCATGGTCACATTCTGGAAAACAGAGCTCACTCAGTACTTCATTTATCTATGAGTCAGATGCTTCCCAAAGTGACGTTACATTTATTCATTTAACAGACTCTTTTATCCAAAGCAATGCACAACTGAGAAAGCAGGATCAACCAGTCCCTGGAACAATCAAGGTTAATGCCCCGACAGTGAAATAACTGTCAACCCGGGGATTTGAACTGGCACCCTTCCGATTACAGGCACAGCATCATAACCTGTTGAGTCACACACACTACCCTCTGCCATCTAAGTAATAAACTGACAAGTGTGGACGTATTCACAGCAGTATGAAAGCAGACATACAAGTGAAGGTCAGAGAGCAATGTCATACAATGTGCCTCGAGCTACTGGGATGAAGGACCATGCTGAAGGGCCGAATATTCAACCAATTACAGGATTTGAACCTGCAACCTTCTGGCCACAAGCACAGAGCCCAAACCAGCATACCACACTCCATTCCTCTTTTAACTTGTGGCAATAATGGGTTTTCTTGGTGCAGTGTGAAGGGGGGGGAACAAACTCACTGCATTGTTCTTCATCACTTCGATCTCCACAATCATTCCAGCCATCACAGTGTAGTTGTTTCGCGATGCAGAATCCACTGGCACATGCAAACTGATTAGGGCAGGCTGCAGAAAAAAGTAAATAACTGACTTCACTCAGAATCTTAAACAACAGAAAATCTACTGATATTAGGCTCACATGGTCTGTATTAGAAAAATTTGAAATCTCATTCTGGGACTGATAGTTTCTTATCTTACTAAAATATTGCTATCCAGGCCTTAACTGGTAGTGCATTTGCTTTGACAATTCTTTGCTTTTTGTAGCTGTCCAGGTCATCGAGGATGCCTGTACATGCACTCTGACATTTCAACATCACATCCATATCAAAAACATTTTTGGAACAATAAAGATGTGACTATTAAGGGTGGTTCACAACTAAATGTTTTTTTTTTATTACCAGACAGTTTCCTACATTTCCAAAGTAAATTGTTTTACAGCCCCCTGCAAAAAGAATCACCCTCTGACATCAGATGGAGATATTTCAGGCTTGTAAAACTGAAGCATTGACCAACAGTCAGTTATTCATTCTTAATAATTGACTGCTGCAGGTTTACACACAGGTAATAATGTCCCATGACTTTGAAGAATTCGGTCCAAGTCAAGACCGAAAGGGGGTCAAGACTGAAAAAGGTCTTTTCAAGACCATAGTTTTAATCATACAGAGTTCGAAGTTACGGAACAAATCTCATCCCATATGTTCCTATACAGAATAAACTGCGTCCGTTCAAAAAGGTACACAGCATTTTATTAGTCAATATGAGACAATCCCATGGTAACTATATTCAGAACAGGACAGTCTTTACCACTTTCAATGTAATGTTTCAGACCAGTCAGGATGAAAAACAAAGAAAGATGAATCATTTGAGACACAACCCTGTTTCCAAAAAAGTTGGGGTGATGTGTAAAATGCAAATAAAAACAGAATGCAATGATTTATAAATCACATTAATCCACATTTAATAGAAAATAGAATAAAAAGACAACATATCAAATGCTGAAACTGAGAAATTTTATGGTTTTATGCTCAATTTGAATTTGATGCTAGCAACACATTTTAAAAAAGTTGGGATATGGCTGTTTACCAATGTGTTGCATCACTTCTTCTTTTAACAACACTCTGTAAATATTTGGGAACTGAGGCGATCAGTTGCTGAATTTTTGAAAGTGAAATGTTGTCCCATTCTTGCCTTATATAGGATGTCAATTGCTCCACAGTTCAGGGTCTCCTTTGTCATATTTTTTGTTTCATGATGTGCATGATGTTTTAAATAGGTGACAGGTATGGACTGCAGGCAGGCCAGTCTAGCACCCAGACTCTTACACTATGAAGCTGGTGTAAAACTTGGACAGTGTGTATTGTGACATCTTGCCATCTTGCTCATTTGACTATTTCTGCCGGCCCCTGGAGGGTGGTTCCACCTTTGAATCTGGTTCCTCCCACAGTGTTTTCCTTTTAGGGAGGTTTTCCTTGCCATTGTAGCCTTTGGCTTCCTCACTGGGAGCTTTGGGCAGGGATAATGTAAAGTGCTTTGAAACAATGTAATGTTGTGAAAATGCACTAAAGAAATTAAATTGAAATTAATTAATAAGATATTAATCCCAAAGAAGTTGGGAAGTTGTGCAAATTGTAAATAAAAACAGAATGCAATGATATGGAAATCTCATAAACCCATATTTTATTCACAACAAAACATATAAAACATATCAAATGTTTAAACTGAGAAAATGTATCATTTTAAGGAAAAAATTAGGTAATTTTGAATGGCATGGCAGCAACACGTCTCAAAAAAGTTGGGACAAGGCCATGTTTACCACTGTGTGGCATCCCCTCTTCTTTAAACAACAGCTCTGTAAACGTCTGGGGACTGAGGACATCAGTTGCTTGAGTTTGGGGCGAGGAACATTGTCCCATTCTTCTCTGATACAGGATTCTAGTTGCTCAACTGTCCTAGGTCTTCTGTGTCGTAATTTTCATTTTATGATGTGCCAAATGTTCTCAATGGGTGAACAATCTGGGCTGCTGGCAGACCAGTTCAGTACCCGGACCCTTCTACAAATCCATTATGTTGTAATGATGCTGTGTGTGGTTTGGCATTGTCATGTTGGAAAATGCAAGGTCTTCACTGAAAGAGATGTCATCATGATGGAAGCATATGTTGCTCTAGAAGCTAGATATACCTTTCAGCATTGATGGTGTCTTCCCAGATAAGCAAACTGCCCATGCCATATGTATTAATGCATCCCCAAACCATCAGAGATGCTGGCTTTTTAACTGAGCGCAGATAACACGCTGGGTGGTCCTTCTCTTTAGTCCGGATGATACGGCATCCCTGATTTCCAAAAAGAATTTCAAATTTAGATTTGTCTGACCACAGCACAGTTTTCCACTTAGCTACAATCCATTTTAAATGAGCTTGGGCCCAGAGAAGACGTTGGTGATTCTGGATCATGTTTAAATACGGCTTCTTCTTTGAATGATACAGTTTTAACTGGCATCTTCGGATGGCATGGCGAATTGTGCCCACTGATAAACTTTTCACACATGCCTATTTGTGTGGCAGTGCCACCTAAGGGCCTGAAGATCATAGGCATCCAGTATGGTTTTTTGGCTTTGTCCCTTACACACAGATATTTCTCCAAATTCTCTGAATCTTTTGATTATATTACGTACTGTATATGATGGCGTTTTCAACCTCTTTGCAAATTTATACTGAGGAACTGAAATTGCTCCACTATTTGTCGATGCAGTATTAGGGGGATTGGTGATCCTCTGCCCATCTTTACTTCTGAAAGGCACTGCAACTCTAAGATGCTCTTTTTATACCCAATCATGTTACTGACCTGTTGCCAATTGACCTATTTATTTGCAAAATGTTCCTCCAGCTGTTAGGTTTTTATACCACTAACTTTTCCAGCCTCTTATTGCCCCCATCCCAACTTTTTTGAGATGTGTTTCTGCCATGAAATTCATGAATTTCATTTTTCATGAAATAGCAAAATGTCTCACTTTAAACATTTAATATGTTTTATATGTTCTGTTGTGAATAAAATATGAATTTATGATATTTCTATATCATTACATTCTGTTGTTATTTACAATTTGCACAATGTCCCAACTTTTTTGGAATTGGGGTAGTACACAGAACGCAGTTTGGCACTGTCTTGCTGAAATATACAAGGCCTTTTCTGAAAAAGACATTATGTGGATGGCAGCATCTGTTGCTCCAAAACCTGTACACATTGTTCAGCATTAATGGTGCCTTCCCAGATCTGCAAGCTACCCAAGCCATGGGCACTAATGCACCCCCATACCACCACGGATGCTGGCTTTTCAACTGTCTGCTGATAAAAAGTTAAATGGTCTCTCTCTTTAGGCTGGAGGATGTGGCGTCTGATTTACAAAAATAATTTGAAATTTTGATTCTTCAGACCACAGGACAGTTTTCCATTTTGCCTCAGTCCATCTTAAATGAGCTTGGACCCAGAGAATTTGGTGGCATTTTTGGATCATGTTTAGATATGGTTTCTTCTTCATCCTGTATTTGTGGATGTAGCAACAAACTGTGTTCACAGACAAGGGTTTTCAGAAGTTTTCCTGAGCCCATGAAGTGATTTCCACTATAGAATCTACAGCTATCCAGTATTGGTTTTTGGCCTTGTCCCTTGCATACAGAGATTTTTCTGGATTCTCTGATTTTAAGGATAGTACGTAGTATAGATGATGAAATTCCCAAATTCTTTGCAATATTACATTGAGGGACATTATTCTTGAACTGTTGTGCTATTTGCCCATGCAGTCTTTCACAGAACAGTGAACCTCCCCCCATCTTCACTGCACTGAGACGGTCTACCGGGAAGGCTCCTTTAATACCCAATCGTCTTTCTGACCCGTTGCCAATTAACCTAATTAGTTGTGAGATATTCAACCAGGTGTTTTGTTTTAGCATTACACAACTTTTCCAGTCTTTTTTTAGTTTTGCTGGCATCAAATTCAAATTGAGCACATATTTGTTGTAAAACTAAATAAAATTATATTGTAGCACTGCCAGGGTTTGCATGTTCCTGCATCTCCCGCAGGTAATTGTAAATAGCCCCGTGTTTGTCCTGATGTTCTAGTTATGGTTACAGTTGCCTGTTACAGTCCTGTTCAGGATTAGAATACAGAGCATGTTCTGTTGGTCTTCGACATCATCTGGCAAGCCTGCTTCAGCCTGGCGGAACTCAAGGCTGCAAGAAAGCAGCAGTGTTGGAGAAGCAGTAGTACTTCTCAGGCAAGGACAATTCAGCTTGTCTGCTGGTGCTGCCGGAAAGAATGGCACCATGTACACCACTGCCCGGAAGCCTGTACCAGAGCTACCAGCAAATGAGCAGGGGACGCTGGAGCGAAGAAGGCACCATCTGCTCTATCAAAGACGCACCAGACCCACACAGCACACCCTGAAGTCGCTCCTACAAGCCCACCGGAATTGCATCAGAAACAACAATGTTGTTGAGCGAGGAAGGCGGGCACTTCTGTGAACTCCGGCCCCTCACTGGCCATGGAGTGCTTCCCGCTCATCAATTGTGCGACCCCAACTGCAAGCACGAGCAGGCAGTCTGCTCCGCGTGAGTGCAAGGAAGTGTACCGCAGCTGGGATGTCTGGCTTGCTGAAGAGCGGCGTGAGCTGGAGGAGTGGGACCATCAGGACCGGGAGTGGCTACAGGCGTCCACAGAGTAGGTGCGGCAGGAACTGGGCTGGCTGTGCAGTAAGCTGGCCAGCTGGAAGCCAGGCACGTTTGGCCGAGGCAGCATTATGGGGCCATGAGACGGCACTGTTCAGTCGGGAGGAGGCATGTCACGGCTTGGAAGCTCAACTGGCCCAGAAGTGCCACAAGCTGCAGGATGACGAGAAGCGACTATGGGGCCGTGAGTTGTGCCGTGCACTTGAGGCACTGCTGGCCAAGGAGTGCCACGAGCTGCAGGACCACCTGGATACCTGCCATGGCTGGCAGGTCTTTCTGGCTGAAGAGTACCAGAAACTCATGGAGCATGCCCGCAACCTGGGGACCCTGTTGCTGGAGGACATGGTCAACTGGCAGGCACAGCTCACAAATGACCTCCACGAGCGGTGCGAGGAGGAGGCATGCTTCCAAGATGCCATCCACCATGTAGCAGCTGTGCAGGGCTGCCCAACCCTGTGAAGACCCTGCGGCAGGACCTGTCTACCACACAACATCAGGGTCCCACTCAATGGGGGAAGAAAAAGAGCCAGGGTCAGGAGAAGGTCAAACTGCAATGCGGCCGCAGCAGCTCCTTGCGCTGGCTGTCCCCGGAGAAGAGGGTCTGGAGTCGTTGGGTTTGGGGTGCCCCGGCCAGGTAGAGCCCCTGGAAGGGGTCTTAGTTCCCTTTAAGGCACACAAGAGGAAGGGTCGGCTCAGGGAGGGATTAAAAATACCAACGCCCACCAGCAGCTAGCCACTCCAGCGCTCAGGAAGCCCTGCCATTGGATGCAATGCACCGCTGGCTGCCAGAGGACCCCTGGGACTTGCTTCGGAACTGAGGTGGGGACTGGGGGTGGTGAAGCTCTGAAGAGGGGGCAGTGTAGTGCCAGCAGGGTTTACATGTCCCAGCATCCCGTAATTGTAAATAACCCCATGTATTTCCTGATGTTCTACTCATGGTTGTATTTCCCTGTTGTCGTGCATGTATTTACCCGTGTCTTATGTGCACCCTGTTCGATCCTCATGTGTCTTTAGCATTGTGTAAATGACCCACCCCGTGGGTACCTGACGGTCCAGCGTCTGACCTCCCTGTGTTTTCCTACTGTGTTCAGTTTGGTGCTCGACGGGTGCCTGTTACAGTCCTGTTCAGGTTGGTGCTGTTTCCTGCGTGAGCGAAACTGGTTGCTACCGCGCAAACTTTTAAACTATAACTATAACCCAAATAATATTTAGAATTAGAATTAAGCAATCGGAAAAATCTTGGCAAGCTTAATAGTCTCCTGATAATCTTCCAAACCACGACAGATTAATCGCCTCCGCCCCCGGAGTTTTTCCCCGCTAAACGTAAGTATATCACTATGGCTCCTGTCGTTTGCTCCGAGTGCAGTATGTTTAGTTATTCTTCTCCCGTCATTAGCGGTACGTTTGTCTGCGATAAGTGTAAGCTAGTTGCCAGGCTGACGGAGAACATTGCAGACTTAGAGGGACGCATCCAGACGTTACGGGAGATTCAGGAGAGTGAGAGTTTTATTGACGCAGTGTTAGCGGCTCCGGATATGTCCGCTATAGTGAGCCAGTCTCCCCCCGCTCCGGCAGCAGGGCCTTCGCAGCAAGGCGAGTGGGTGACGACCCGGCGGCATAGCCGTAAGTCCAAACAGGACAAACACCGGCACCATTCATCCATTCGCGTTTCCAACAGGTTCTCCCCACCTGAGTCGCCTGTTGAAAGCGCTCTGGTAATCGGCGATTCTATGCTAAGAAACGTGAGAGTAGCGACTCCAGCTGCCGTAGTTAATTGTCTCCCTAGTGCCAGAGCGACCGACATCTCATCAAACTTGAAAGTGCTGGCTAAGAGTAAACGTAATTATTCGCATACTGTTATCCACGTCGGCACTAATGATGTGCGATTGAGGCAATCGGAGATCACTAAAGCAAATTTCAGAAAAGGTGTGCAGCCTTGCGAAGAAGATGTCCGCGTCAGTAACATGCTCTGGCCCCATCCCTGCTAGACGTGGCAACGAAATGTACAGCAGATTATCGTCGCTGCATCGCTGGCTGTTGGAATGGTGCCCGATAAATGGTGTGGGTTATATAGACCATTGGCGGACGTTCTGGGGTAGGCCTTGGCTTTTGAAGAGGGACGGTATTCACCCCTCGTGGGCTGGTGCCGATCTCCTGTCAAAAAGCATAACTCACAGTCTTAAGGCAGATCGCTGACTAACCAGAGCCAAGCCAAGGCGGCAGGCAAAACAGCTTAACCGACCGCCTGCTAGTCGCTTAGAGTTGTCACCCAGGGTTATTATTATTGAGACTGTGTATGTTCCCCGCGGTTTTAATCATGGGGATTCATTCCACCGTAGTGCGTGTCTTAAAAACCTTAGAGAAATTAGACCTATTTCACCTCTGGATAGTAGGTGTAATGTAAACCTAAAACTTGGACTCCTGAACATTAGATCACTGGCTCCTAAGACATTGCTCGTAAATGAAATTATTACTGATTTTAATCTTGGTGCCCTATGTCTTACTGAGACTTGGCTTAAACCGAACGAGTTCTTGGCACTAAATGAATCCATTCCAGCTGAATATAGCTATAAGCATAATCCTCGACCTAATCGCAAAGGTGGCGGGGTTGCTGCAATATTTAAGACCGACCTAGGAGTGCGTGAAAATAGTGGTTATAGCTTTAGTACGTTTGAATTTATTATTCTAAGTCTTGCTAGCACATCTAAGTGTAGTTCTACACCTCCAATCACCATTGCTATTGTGTATAGACCGCCAGGCCCCTATAGCAATTTCCTTAAGGAATTTGCAGATTTCTTAACAAACTTGGTGGTTACTACCAACAAGGCCTTGATTGTTGGTGATTTTAATATTCATATGGAAAATGAAAGTGATCCATTAACAAAAGCATTTACTACCATTCTTGACTCTGCCGGTGTACATCAGAAAGTAACTGGGCCAACTCATGCCTGTAACCACACCCTAGACCTGATTCTTAGTCATGGTGTCCTGGTAGAACACATATCAATTATCCCTCAGAATCCTCTACTTTCAGATCATTTAACATTTCAAATACAACATAACCCCCCTAAGGCCCCAGGTCAGAGGTACAATACTAGACGTTCCATAGCCTCATTATCCGCTGCAACTTTTCTGGATCAGCTCCCACAGTCCTTTAACCTTACCTCTGAAGCGTCAAGTGTAAATGAACTTGAACAGGTAACCATGAAAATGGTGGAATCATTTCGTACCACTCTTGATCATGTAGCACCACTCAAGAAAATAAAACATAGAGATAAGAAACCTGCCCCCTGGTACTCTAACCGTACACAGGAACTTAAACAAGCTTCACGAAAGCTAGAACGCAAATGGCGGTCAACAAAACTAGAAGTTTTTAGATCTGCCTGGAAAGAGAGCCTGTCTAAGTATAGACAGGCACTAATGACTGCTAGGTCTATGTATCTCTCTAAACTAATAGAAAATAACAAAACCAATCCTAAATTCCTGTTTGAATCTGTATCTAGGTTAACAAAGAATCATTCAATGTTAAACTCACAAGTACCAGAAGCTCTTAGGAGTGATGCCTTTATTACGTTTTTTAATAATAAAATAACCACAATTAGACATACCATCACGAGCATGCCCACGGCTGCACACAACCACCAATCTTCTGCTAGTGCTAGTGTTATTAGTACTAATGATAACACCTTTGAATGTTTCACTCCTGTAGTGCAGACAGAACTCCTTAAGTTAATTTCCTCTTGCAAACCCACTACTAGCCTTGTTGACCCAATACCCACCAATCTACTTAAGGAAATCGCACCACTGATTAGCACTACATTGTTAAACTTGTTAAACTCATCTCTTAGGCTTGGATATGTTCCTAAATCTTTTAAAATGGTTGTTATTAGACCTATCCTAAAGAAACCAAATCTTGAACCTAGTGACTTAGGAAACTCAAATCTCAAATCTTCCCTTCATTTCTAAAATTCTGGAGAAAGTTGTTGCTCACCAGCTGTCTTCCTTTCTTCAAAATAATAATGCTAACGAGCTATATCAGTCTGGTTTCAGACCCAATCATAGCACAGAAACGGCCTTAGTCAAAGTGATAAACGACTTGCTTATGGCTTCCGACCGTGGCTGTATATCGCTATTATTCTTACTGGATCTAACTGCAGCATTCGATACTGTAGACCATAATATTCTTTTGGACCGGCTGGAAACATTGATTGGCATTAAAGGGACAGCACTCCTGTGGTTTTGTTCGTATTTAACTGATCGTTACCAGTTTGTCCATGTAAACAATGAGTCATCCATAGCCACTAAAGTAAGATATGGTGTCCCGCAGGGATCAGTGTTGGGCCCACTACTGTTCAATCTATATATGCTACCACTTGGTAACATTATTAGAAATTACAGTGTTAATTTTCATTGTTATGCTGATGATACACAATTGTATCTATCTGTCAAACCTAGTGACGCATCCCAGCTCTCTTCTTTAGCCGACTGTCTGCTAGACATCCGTTGTTGGATGGCAAGGAATTTCCTCATGTTAAATACAGAAAAAACTGAGGTTCTTTTAAATCGGTCCTAAGGATGCTCGCAATAAGTTTGTAAACCCCAACCCTAGCGGCCTCCCTACTCAATTTAAAACAGTGGTCAGAAATCTTGGTGTCCTGGTAGACTCCGACCTCTGCTTCAGTGCTCACATAAATAGCATTACCAGCACGGCATTTTACCATCTACGGAACACAGCCAAGCTTCGGAAGATGCTTTCCTTTCAAGATGCAGAAAAACTAATACATGCCTTTATAACTTTCAGATTGGACTACTGTAATGCCCTCCTTTTGGGTTGTCCATCTGGATCTAGGGCTGGGCGATATGACGATATTATCATATATCGACGATGTCTCTTAAGAATCACGATGTCGATGTTGAAAATCAGTACCACATGATAATCGAAAATATCGGAAAATAACAATTAGGCTATAAAGAGGAAGGAGCTAAATATAAATTAATAGACTAGTAGAAGCCTATCATTCACTTACCTTTTTTGTTTTTAATGCATGCATACACCTTAAAGCACATCATTAAAAGGTTGATAAAAAGCCACTGTGTCTATTTTCATTGTGCAGAGAAGCGGTCCGCCGGCGGGATCTGACAGAAATTTCGCAAATCCGTTTAAATAACTCCGCGAGTTTTTGTCATATATACATTTTAAAAATACCTTCAGAAACCTTGGACGGTCTACTTTTCAAATATATATAGGTAGAAACTAAATATATTTTTACAGCTTCGTGATACGAATAGAAAGAACAAGAGTGACTGACTTAAGTGTCTGCGTCTCGAAGCGGCTCTGATCGCCCACCCACTTGCAAATCGCGCTATTCGCATGATAATAACATGATAATCAGACAGTTAGTATTGGGTAAAGAAATATGTGAATACGCCCATTGTGACCAAAATAAACAAGAGCACATGGCTGGGTAGTGTTTACACTGATCGGCTACAATATAGCTCACGGATAAGTCTCTGCCGCTGAAGTTTTGCGCCAGTGTTGCCACTTTCAGCAGCGAAGCTCATACCTGTGTTTATGGCTCAGTGGGCTAAGCCTGTGTGCCTGCAATCACGTGGTCGCCGATTCAAACGCAGCGTATTTAGAACGTGAATAGCGATCTTCCGCTGAGAGCGGTCCTACACGCTCCCGATACAAGTAAAACAAAGGTGACACGATTTGCTTTTTTGCCTATTTAACCTAATTTTAAAAACTTTAATACTTCTGACAATGGAAGTTTTGAAAAGAAGACAGATAACGGATTTAGTCAGTGTTTTTTTTTTCATGATTTTACATAATGATTTCAGCGAGATATAAACTGAAATACACGAGAAAGATACGCGCTCGACGATGCCCTCGTCCATAATAGTTACTGCATCATATTTATCGCTTTCTATATTTATATAGTCACAGTTTTTAATTTTTCATTCCATCTACTAATAAACTGTGAAAGGGATTTTATTGTTGCTACTTTTCTTGCGTTTCAAACTGCCTTTCCAAAGTGATGGGTGTGGGGTGCAGTGACATTCCAGACTGATGGGCCATTGACAGTATGCAAACTACTACAGGTGTGAGGACACCTACCTCATCAATATTCATTGTGAAGGCCACTGACTTTGAGAAAAAGAGTGTCACTCTAAAGTACTAACACTTTAGTAATCAAACTACATAAAATTTCAGAATGTCACTTTCACCTATGTGTAGCCAACCCCTGTGTCTATAAGCTTCAGAGCTCAAAAGTCTTACCTACAAATGTCTATAATGTGATTTTTTTACAAATTCTCAGCATGTCTGAAAATAGGTTTTTGAAAAGTATATGTTTAAAGTTGATTTTAACAAAAAATAGAATAACAACATTCTAAGAGGTCTCAGATTATTGGTGCTGAGTTTGTGCTGAATAAAAGCAAATGTAACACTTTGGGATAAATGTTTTTTAGATAGGTGAAATATTTTAAATAGGGTTGGGTCGATAGACGATGCCATCGTCCATCGCCGATGGCCGATAGACATCACGATGCTGAGCCGACATCGCGATCCTCCGCCCCACCCCCGCCGCAGCAGCAACCAGCTCACGAAAAACACACACTTAATCACACTATATAGCCAAATTAAATGCATGCTTTCCATTTCCGCATCTTTACTTATTTTATTATTATTATTATTATTACGAGGAAATAATAACAAGGAAGTTGTTAGCGATCACAATACAAATTACAGTGAACTCCAAACGAATTACACGAACTAGTTCGTTTACATTAATAAATGAGGCATACAGAAACAGTAAAAAAAAAATCAAAATAATTTTAATTAAATTAGATTAAATAAACTACACCAAATATGCCTTTTTCATGGTTTTACCATAACGAACAGATCTCGTCTGCGCATCTTTTGCGCGGATAACTTGACCGCAAATCCTACACACCACTTCAGACGTATCCCGTGGCTGCCCTGTTTCATTCGGTCTAAAGCCAAAGTATTGCCAGAAAGGTGAATTTGCACCGTTTTTACCAACCAAGTTTGTCGACGCTTATTCATGCCAGAGTCCCGCGGAAAAAGTGATTGACAGGTGGTAATTTGTGTGTAACTTATCTTTATTTATTTATGGTTTGGTTATGGGTAAAACAAAGACCATGCGGGTCAGGTAGTGGAAACGGTAGGCTACAATTAATTAATTCGTTATGAATTAATTATTTAACAACAACCATCCCTCCCCTCCCCAAAAACGTTGCATTCTGACACGGATGACCCTTGCTATCCATGCTTTTTTTCGACGCCATTGTTGTCATGAATAATTCCGTGGAGCGTCGAGTGGTCACGTGACAAATTATGAGGCGCGTACAATTTAATTCTTTTTTATTGATCATTCAATAAAATGCGCGCATTTCTTTGTGCAGCTCTTCACCGTTTTAGGCGCGTGATGGCGTGCACGCGCAATTGTGCACCTTAAAGGACAAGCCCTGGGGCAGACGATATTATCAAATATCACGATATTTTTAAAGGCGATAATTGATAAAAAAAATTTTTACATATCGCCCAGCCCTATCTGGATCCCTACATAAACTTCAGTTAGTACAAAATGCAGCTGCCAGAGTTCTCACAAAAACTAAAAAATTTGATCACATTAGCCCTATCCTGTCCTCCCTGCACTGGCTACCAGTCAAGTATAGGATTCACTACAAATTACTGCTATTAACCTACAAAGCTCTGAATGGCCTTGCACCACAATATCTTAATGATCTTCTGGTCCCTTACAACCCTTCTCGCCTGCTTCGATCACAAGGAGCAGGATATCTATTAGTTCCTAAAGTAGACAGGGCTGCGGCAGGCTGCAGAGCATTCTCTTACAGAGCTCTGCAGCTGTGGAATGGTCTCCCGAGGGATGTGCGGGATTCAGGCACACTCTCGCTTTTCAAGTCTAGATTAAAAACGCACTTGTATAGTTTAGCGTATAGGAAACCTAGTTCTGGTTCCAGCTAGTCGCTCACTCCCAGTCAGACTAACAGTATGAGGTGAAGAGCTGGGTGGGGATCGGTGTCATTGGCTTTGGATAAACTGATGCGTCAGTGCTGTCACTCTAGCTTTACACTAGAGTGCTGATGTTCAGGGAGTCCCAATGCCTGTGTTCCGCCTGTCTCTCCCTCTTTCTCATGCTGCTATAGCCAGATCTGCCGGAGCCTAGATGAATATTGCACTCGATCATTTTGCTTGCATTGCCTCTGGTTTCCTCAACTCTGGCTAATACACTATTTTCTTACTTCCTCCCTCACCCCTTCTGGGGTGTGCTGCCTGGAGATCCATGTCATCGAAGAATTTATGCCTCTGCTGCCTGCAAGACTACTACCTCCGGCAACTACCCTCCAACCTGCCTGCCCTTGGCTCACGCGATGCCTCTCCATCCTTCCCTGCGGCTGTGCCACTGTTGATCTTGCCATCATGCATCAAGCACCCCGTGCCTGCACCGGTCGGCCGCTGCATTGAGACTGATATTTCAACCCCTGTGTTAGCTTAGTCATATCATCTTGTTTTGTTTGACTCATCTGCCGGCCCCTGGAGGATGGGCTCCCCCTTTGGGTCTGGTTCCTCCCAAGGTTTCTTCCTCTTAGGGAGTTTTTCCTTGCCACCGTTGCCTTTGGCTTACTCATTGGGGGGTCCTTACGTGGCAGAAATGTAAAGCGCATTGAGACAATGTAATGTTGTGATAATGCACTATATAAATAAAATTGCATTGCATTGCATAGAATAAAGAGTGTGTTCTGTCTCGGCAAGCAAGTCTCCTCATCCTTTGCTTGCTTTTCTACTAGCACAGCCTGATACATGTAAAGCTGATAATATACTCATAAGGCAAATCAGTCAGACAACGCATAAAACAGCAGTTAACATAATAGCTCCGTAACTCTCAAGAGCTTTTGTGAAGAACTACCCATGTGAAACCTAAATGGTGATCACGCTTATTTCCATTCTAACAATATCCAATGGACTGAGAAGTTTAGATCTTGCTGTAAGCAAAGTGTGCTTTCATGTGAGAAAATCACTTCTGTGATTAAAGTAGCCAAATCGATTAACAACTGAAACTGGCGTGTTTTCTGGAGGGATTTCCAAAGTAGCTTTGCACTGATTATGTAAAATAACTGCAGTATACAGGTAATAAAACAAATGTGAATGATAGATTATTCATATTTCATCAATTGTATTTTATTAACATATATCATTATTTTGAGAGGAGTAAGTGAAATTAGAAATTTTATCAATGGTTAAAAAGAACAGTCTATTGTCACGTTTTAAAATTTCAAGTCCAAACCAAGACACAAATTCAAGAGATGTTTTCAATTCTGAGACAATTTCAAGTAAGTGAAAAAATTATCTTGAGACACGAGTACTACGACATTCCGGTTTCACATTTAAAAATTAAAGGCAACCTAAAGGATACTCAAATAGTCAATATTAAAACAATCATTTAACTATTTAAACATTTGTTGTAAATCACTAACATGATGAAAAACTGACTTACGGTTCACGGGGTCATAGGCAACGTATGTTGCCCTGAAGCCTTTGTCTGTGTATGACTCATCTGAATGGAACGTGACTTCTAGTGTGTTGTTCTGGCTTGAAAGGGCCAGCAAAGACTTCTCTCCACAGTATCTGTATGGAAAAAGCAAAAAAAAATGCAGAAAAGAAATATTCATCTATTTTCCACTCCTTATCCTGTGTAAACTCTATCGCAGGCAGTATAGGACACAAGGCAGGGACACCCTGGAAGGGATAGCAGTCCATCACAGGAAAAGTTAGAGAAACCAGTTTGCTTAACTGCATGTGGGAGTTCCTCGAGGAAACCTGTGCAAACACGAAGAATATGCAAACTTCCCCCCAAGTGGAGGTGGAGACAGAAGTTAAACTCACAGGCATGCAGATGTGAGACCACAGTGCTGTTCAACTCCCATCCATTACATGGCATTTTCTCTATGAGTAACAATCTCAGGAGTGATATACTTTGTTTATAAATAGCATCACACACACTACTAGTATAAACACTTCACTATTAGTGAGACATTTGTCAAGAGTAATTCAGCCACAATAAATAAACAGCCTTACTTTGTGCCCAACACCTCTACATAGTCCTTGTGGCAGACCTTAACATCCACTTTTGGTTCCTTCATGCGAAACATAGTGAATCTCAGCTGGATTTTCATGTTTGCAGGTACCTGACAGACAAAAAGGCCACTCTGATTGGCAAATTACTAGACCATGGGAGAACTGACCTACTTGGCATAATATTTTACTATTCTGACACAGTGTCACCTTAACGGGTTAAATCAGAATCAGAGAGGAGGTACAGATGTGGGGGGTTATTAGTAATGTATTTATGATCACAGTCTTAAAGATACAGCATGTTCATTTGTTGACATGTTGTGCTACCACTTTAAAGCAATACAAAATAAAAATACAAAATAAATGTGATTAAAAAGTTATTTTTATTTAATGTGGGTATTGCTCATATTGCATGGCTAAACTGTACTTGATTTTTTAAAAAACATAACATGTAAATGCATATGCAAATGGGTTATCTGGCAAGGTGCAATTTGGACATATGGAGGAAGAGCTGGGCTCTGCCAGACTGTCTATATTTAATCCCTGGTCACCTTTAAAAATAGTGACTATACATATTCTAACCACCCGAAAATGTGATCTTGGAGCATTATTAATAAATGTATTCTTTCTAGATAATAAAAACTGTATCAAACATAAAAAGGAAACTTTTCCACTACAGATTCTCAGTAAAAAAACAGAAAACTATTTTCTTGAAAGCTATTACATAAATGTGCGCAAATTTTTACACAAGTTAACATTTCTCAGCCTTAGAAGAAACAGTGACTGGAATTTTTGAGTCCCAAATATTGACAGCAAGCTTGAACATACTTTAGTCATATGTAATTACCTCAATTGTCCATTTGCAGTCTACAGAATTAGGGTAGAAGCTGGGGTAATGTGGAGAGTGAAAACTCCCAGACTTATTGGTCAATCGTCCTCCACATTGGTTAGCTTTAAAAGAATAAGACACAAAAAGATCCTTAAGCCTAAATTAGACCATGTCACGAAGGCTCCACTGGATATTGAACACTTCATGGAATCTACACAAAATCTTCAGCCATGGAAATATAAAGCTTTAAGGTTTGCCTGGCTAATAAGATCTCTGACATGCATCATCTCCCTACTGAGATGTTGAGTGGTGAGTGGAGCTGTCTCAGATATAATGTTAGTACCTGTGATTAAGGGGACGAACATGTACATAGCACTGAAGCCAGGTTTCTCCCTGCCACTGTCCGATACCAGGTTTATTGACATTAGGTTGCTTGATGACACAACCTCAAGGGGGTTGCTGGGAGGCCTCTGACCACACTTCCTGTAGAAGAAAAAAAGCAACAATTACAACAACTTAATTCTTAGAAGGGAATGCATTGCATATCTGAGTAACATATATTAAAATAAAGCAGAATTTTATTGTACTTTTTATTTAATCTTTTCAAAACTCAAGTTAAAATATTTCTACCATAAAAATAGGCATATTTGAATTTGCGTTTTGACTCTATTTGTGACTTTTAAAGAAAGCTGCCAAGCAAGAAATACTGGCAGTGTACATTGTGCCTAGACCTTTCCAAAACACGTACTCAAAAAGCACTTTACCAATATACACTACAGAGTGATCATGACCTTGGAGACTATCCAAGGATGCACAGAGCACCTGGACAGAATGTCAGTGTATCACAGGACACACACACACACACATACACACATGACAATTTGAAGTGTTTCTCTAGGTTGTGGAAGGAAAATGGTATACGTAAGGTAATGCAAGTTTATTTATATATGATGAGCCGTAACATAGAAACCACCTCCCTAATATTGTGTAGATCCCCATTGTGGAGGCATGGACTCCAAAAAGTGTGCTGTGGCATCAGGGATCAGGACGTTAGCAGTACATCCTCTAAGACCTGTAAGTTGCAAGGTGAGGTCTACATGGATTGGACTTGTTTGTCCAGTGCATCCCATAGATGCTCGAAGAGATTGCGATCTGGGGAATCTTTTCCACGTTCCTCAAACCATTCCTGAACATTTTTTGCAGTGTAGTAGCTGAAAAAGGCCACGGCTACTGTGGCTACGCAGACCTATATACGGCAAACTGCAACCAGATGGGCTAGCCTTTGCTTCCCACATGCATCAATGAGCCTTGGGCGCCCATGACCCTGTTGCTTGTTCACCAGTTGGCCTTCCCTGGACCAATTTTGGCGGTACTAACCACTGCTTATATTAGGAACACCCCACAGAACCTGTCATTTTGGAGATGCTCTGATCCAGTTGTCTAGCCATCACAATCTGGCCCTTGTCAAAGTCACTCAGATCCTTACACTTGCCCATTTTTCCTACATCTAACACATGAACTTCAGGAACTGACTGTTCACTCATCAAATATACAATAGCACCCTTGACAGATGCCATTCAAAAAGAGATAATCAATGTTATTCACTTCAGCTCTCAGTAGTTTTAATGTTCTGGCTGATCAGTGTATATCACATTTCATACAGAGGCAGTTCATGGTGTTAAACAGATAATAAAAAAGACATATAGTAAAAAACACATATAGTAATGCAGAGAAGTCATTAACAACAAAAAAATAGAGTAAAAATAAAATGTAATGTGGTATTTGAATTTATTCAAAGGCATGTCTGAATAAAAATGTTTTCAAGCTAGATTTAAATGTGTCTACTGCTGCACATCCAAATTCTTTTGGGAGCAGGTTTGGGAGCATAATGGCTGAGAACCATTTCACCATGTTTGGTTCTATCTCTGCACTAATAGCTGACCAGTCCCTAGAGGTCTAAGATCTAGCAGTTTAACCTAAACGAAACTGACAGACACTGCAGCAACATGCAAACTCCATAGGCAAATTTCAAGAGAGGTTCAAAGTTGTGATTTCCCCTGTTCCCTGCTGTGTCTGATCGGTATAGGGTTGGGACCCATTATTTTACTATACGGCTACATGCCTGCAGTCCTTGCTACTGTAAATGATACAGACACACATTGTTCACTTACAGTTTTTTTTATTGCTTTAGCTCATTTCTCAAATGACAATATCGGCAAAATAGGTGTAATCTTTTCACTATAATATAACTTCTGCAAAGCACAACGTCATTTCTCATTGTTTCATGCAAATTTACAAATGTTTCAGTACATGCATGCAAATTGTTTTGTACAATTGTCATTATTTGGCACTATTTCCATTTTCTTTAGTCTTGTTGGTCAAAACAGATTATGTAATTTCCCCAGTGTAATAATTTTACACCAAAAACTAAATATGCAAGTGATTATTGCATAAGCCACCACATGCGAAACAGTTAACCAAAGTTTTAAACGGATTCAAAAATATAATACATAAATTGCAGTGATACAGCATTGTTGTGTTTTTGGTCCCCACAGTACATGATTTTGTCTCCATTTTGTTGTTCTTGTATTGCTGTTTTCTGTTATACAGTGCTGTGTAACAGCTCAGAAGCATACTTACACTGACATACTGACAATATACCTAAGAGTTTTGACTCTAATGGTCAAAAACAATGCTGATTGTACTTTTCGTTTTCTTAGCACTGACTGATACATTGGTGGAATTATTTGCTTTCGATATGAGTTAATTGTTCTGGGTGAGTCATGGCCTTTTGCAGCTTAACCTTACTGTTATACTATATGTATGAATTGTTTTGACAAATGCTCTTATAGTCGTGAAAATATTAAATATGTTTCATGAAATGTGCTAAAGCACAAATATTTTTTTATCACAAATTGCCATGCTTAAACAGAAAATATTTAAAGCAAAAAATTACTGTCTACAAAACAAAGCCTAAAACCAAAAAATGCTATTTGCATACATAAGAACATAAGAACATAAGAACTATACAAACGAGAGGAGGCCATTCGGCCCATCGAGCTCGCTTGGGGAGAACTTAACTAATAGCTCAGAGTTGTTAAAATCTTATCTAGCTCTGATTTAAAGGAACCCAAGGATTCAGCTTGCACTACGTTATCAGGAAGACTATTCCATACTCTGACTACACGCTGTGTAAAGAAGTGCTTCCTTAAATCCAGTTTGAAATGTTCTCCCGCTAATTTCCACCTATGGCCACGAGTTCTTGTATTTGAACTAATGCTGAAGTAACTATTCGGTTGAACAGCATCCAAACCTGTTAGAATCTTATAGACCTGGATCATGTCCCCCCTCAGTCTCCTTTGCTTGAGGCTGAACAGATTTAGCTCAAATAACCTTTCCTCGTATGACATTCCTCTAAGACCAGGAATCATTCTTGTGGCCCTACGCTGCACCTTTTCTAAGGCCGCTATGTCCTTTTTAAGATATGGTGACCAAACCTGTACACAATATTCTAGGTGAGGTCTCACCAAGGAATTGTATAATCTTAGCATTACCTCCCTTGACTTAAACTCCACACACCTGGAGATGTACCCCAACATCCTATTGGCCTTTTTTATTGCTTCCCCACACTGGCGAGAATGAGACATGGAAGCATCAACATACACACCAAGGTCTTTCTCATAATCAGCTACCTTTATTTCAGTAGGTCCCATAAAATACCTGTACTTTATATTTCTGCTCCCTACATGGAGTACCTTACATTTGTCTATGTTAAATTTCATCTGCCAGGTGTCAGCCCAGTCACTAATTAAATTAAGATCCCGCTGTAGCTGCTGAGCCGCTAGTTCAGTATCTGCTACACCACCCACCTTGGTGTCATCTGCAAATTTCACCAGTTTACTGTATATATTGGTGTCTATATCATTTATGTAAATTAGGAACAAAAGTGGTCCTAAAATTGAACCCTGCGGTACCCCACTATGAACGCAGGCCCACTGTGACATCGAGCCTCTTATAACTACTCGCTGCTTCCTATCCGTTAACCAGTTATCAATCCAAGTCGCTACAGTTCCTAAAATACCTGTCGCTTTGAGTTTAAGTGAGAGCCTCTTGTGGGGAACAACATCAAAAGCCTTTTGGAAATCTAAATAGATGACATCATAGGCCTTCTTATCATCAACTTCCTGAGTAGCTTCCTCAAAAAACTCCAACAGATTTGTTAAACAGGATCTACCTCTCCTAAATCCATGCTGGCTATCCCTCAAAATGTTATTTGAGTCCAGGTAATCTACCATTTTCTCTTTGATTATAGCCTCCATAACTTTACCAGTTATACAAGTTAGACTGATTGGCCTATAGTTTGACAAATTACTTCTATCCCCTTTTTTGAAAATGGGCGTTATGTTGGCATGCTTCCAATCAGAAGGTACCACACCTTCAGATAAGGATTTTTGAAACAGTAATGTTAAGGGTCGGCAAATAATATCCCTCATCTCTTTTAACACTATAGGTAAGATGCCATCAGGGCCCTGTGATTTATTTATTTTGAGCTTAGCTAGGCTTTGCAAAACATCAGCTTCAGTTATATATATATTAGTTATAGACGATGTTGAATTAGTAATAAGAACTGGTAAGTTACTAGTGTCCTCGACAGTGAATACCCGTGCAAAACTATCATTGAACTCATTTACTATGTCAATGTCGTTTTCAATTATAAGACCCTTACTATCCTGCAGATTAGTAATTTCAGCTTTTAGAGCTCTTTTAGAGTTAAAATACTGGAAGAAACTTTTAACGTCATCCTTAGCCTCCAATGCGATCTTCCTTTCGACATTCCTTTTAGCTCGTCTAATGTCATTTTTTAATTCAGCCTGTAGATTTAGATACTCTTGCTTTATTATGTCATCATCAGTTATTTTCCATCTCTGGAACAAAGCCCTTTTCCTCCTTACTTTATACTTTATGTCCCTATTAAACCACCTAGGTTGCAATTTCCTAGATTTATTCTTGCTAGAAACAGGTGTGAAGTCCTCTTGTACTTGCAATAATGTGCTTTTAAAAAATTCCCATGCCTCTTCAACAGTTTTGTTATTTAACTCCATCCAGTTCACGGTTTCTAGTTTTAATCTCATACAATTGAAGTTAGCCTTCCTAACATTATATATTTTTGATTTGGACTTTGCTCTTCGGGCACTAAACTTAACCTCAAATTTAACCATGTTATGATCGCTACTGTCAAGTGGTTCTAAAACATCTAATTTACCAATCCTGTCCTGGTTATTAGACAAAACAAGATCAAGAATGGCATCTCCCCTGGTAGGGGTGTTAACAAACTGAGTAAAAAAACAATCCTGTACTAATTCCACCATCTCAAGTTCATTTTCAGAAGAGCCAGCAACAATGTCCCACTGTATCCCCGGTAGATTAAAATCACCCATAACTACCACATCATTTTTATTGCTCATAATCCTAATATCACTGTATAACAATCTGCTTTCCTCAGCAGCTACATTGGGTGCTCTGTAACAAACACCGACAATTAGGCTATTTGAGTTTGTAGCATCTAATTTTACCCATATAGCTTCCGTACTTTTACTTATATCAGTAAGCTCCCTTGCCTGCAAGATTTCCTTTACATATACTGCAACACCACCTCCCTTCTTACCTATACGGTCTTTACGGAACAATGTGTAACCATCCATATTATATTCTTGTCCATCCTTATCACTCAACCACGTTTCAGTTATTGCTATAATATCATAAGAGTCCGATGAGATAAGAGCCTCTAAATCATGAATTTTATTCCTAATACTCCTGGCGTTTAAATACAGACAACAAAGGGTAGGCTTATTACAGTGCCTACTTATAATATGATTTTTTTGGGCTTTCCGTTTCCCCCCAGTTACATACTTAACTAACCTCCCTGCCCCCCCAGTCCCTAGTTTAAACATTCCTCAACTACTCTACAAATACGCCTTCCCAGTACACTGGTTCCCCTCCGGTTCAGATGCAACCCATCCGGCTTGAACAGGTCCCACCTGTTCCAGAAGGTCCTCCAGTGCCCCATAAACCTAAACCCCTCTTTCCTACACCATCCTTTTAGCCACGCATTTAATCTCCTTATCTCAGCTAACTTAGCCTCACTTGCGCGTGGCACGGGGAGTATTTCGGAAAATACCACCATGGACGTTCTGCTTCTAAGCTTATTGGCGACTTCTATAAATTTATCCTGCAGAACAGCCCTTCTACCCTTGCCTATGTCGTTGGTGCCAACATGCACCACAACAACTGGATCCACCCCAGCTGGGGCCAAAAGCTTGTCCACACGATCTGGAAGGTCTCCTACCTGGGCACCAGGCAGGCAAGACACCGTACGGGACCCTCTATCACGCGTGCACACATAACTGTCTACTCCCCTAATAATTGAATCCCCCACTACCACAACCTCCCTCTTTCTGGGGGGAGGGGGCTCCTCAGTGCCCAAGGGCCCACCTGCTTCCCCAGTCCCTTCCGGCTCTAAAGCTGGAAGCACCTGAAACCTGTTAGACACAGACACCTCAGGTGATGCCGCCTCTGTAACGTGTGTACGCCTTTTCCTGCGTCTACGACCTACGGTCACCCAGCTCTCTCGACCTCTCTGCTCTTCATTCTCCCTCCCCCCCGTTAGTGGCGTACACACCGTCTCCCTAAACGGCGTATCAACTAGCTCATCTAACTCACTGTTGCATTGGATGCGAGCCAGTTGCTCCTCAAGGTCGCGAACCTTGACCATGAGTGAGTCCACTAGCTTACATCGCTCGCAGATGAAGTCCGACTGGACACTAACGTCCAGAAGGGCAAACATCTTGCAAACGCAACACTGAGCTGGCCCCATAATTAACTAACTCACTATGACCCCGTACTCCCAGCCCAGTAAATTTATATAGTGTATTTAACTATAAAGATTAATTTGCGTAACAATAAATGCAGTAACGTGCGGAGTACACTAAAATAAGTTATTACTTGTGTTAAAACGGAACTTTATTATTATTTTATTAAAAATTTTAAACCTGATAAACTTACTACTACTTACCAGAAGAACTTCTGCCTGAACCAAGTATGAACTAAAAACAAGGCGAAATCGAAGTTGCTCTTGGGAGGTCGAAAAACCACAAAAACCCCCTCACAGCAGGCTACTGCCGGAGCGGGAAAAAAGTGGAAAATGTCCTCCCGGCCCCGACTGGCGACCGAGCAAAGCTCAGGAGCAACTGTCCTTTTCCGACGCTTGGTAGCGATACCGACGTTAGATGTTATTAGTTATAATCGCCCCGCGGGTGTTTGTTACGGAGTTTAAACGCGGACAGAAAAACGCCGCGCACGCGACACCCGCAGCTCTTCTGTCGGTAATAATCGCGCTGTTGATTAACAGACAGGACAGACAAGCACTCACGCTGACCGAAATAAGAACAATAAATAGAAATAAACAGCCACCCACGTAAACAGGTAAAGCACACAAACACTCAAAACACTCCAAAAAAACAATCCCAAACAATCGCTGCAGCTCAACACCACTCTCTCGCAGCAATCGCAGCAATCCCAGCAATCCTCGCAGCAATCGCAGCAATCCTCGCAGCAATCCCAGCAATCCCTGCGCCTCTATCGAGGTGGGATAGAAAATCAGATAAATCAGATTCTGCAGATAAGCAGATAAGCCAGTACCATATTCAGACCTGGTTCGCATTTAGCTCAAAGTGTAAAATATAATGTGAAATATAGCAACCTAACCTATTTGCATTACCGTAGGCTTTCACGTTTGCACCAATGAAAAAACTGCCCCTAAATACTGGATAAAAATTACTCTATACAGGGATTGTTTATGAATCTGAAGGAAAAACAAATCAATGATTAAATACACATATACACATCTATGAAAGAGACAAACAGAGGAGAGAGAGAGACAGACAGACAGACAAATATATAGACAAACAGATAGATATGCCTTCTGTCTCTGTTTGCCTAACAAAACCCAGGAAACATGCCATCTGGACAATCAGGAGAGTACTGGAAGCTACTGGGAATCTAACAAGCATCCTAAAAGATTAAGGAAGGTAGGACTGCTAATAACAATTATTCTTCTATGTATTAATCTATCGACTAGAGGAAATATTGTGGATAAACAAGGTAAAAAGATGTTGATGATGTGGAGCTGCTTTTAGCTGATTAAAGTCTGACATGTTTGTAAATATAGTTTTCATTTTTATTTCAGTTTGCGAATTATTTTCTTTAGTGTCCTTTTTCGTTTCATTTTTAGTTTACGATAACACTGGTCCCAACACTTAGGGTGGTTTTGCTTATTCTGGCAGTCCAGAATAGCACCTGTGTGTCTTCAGGTGCTTGTGGATAGCACTAGTGATGCTATGATATGCCATCAAACTTTGCACAGTGTAAAACCACCTTTTTGTTTTGTTATAATTTGAGCTACTCCCATAATTATGTAGTGATATTAAACGGAAAAAAGGAAAAAATGTTTTAGTGAATTGAAGAGTATAAGAAAACAATGATAGTTTAATTAAAAGTCAAGTCCACGTATTTTCAGCGTCGATGTCATAGACTATGTTGATTAATCGCAACAGCCCCAAAGGAAAGTAGAATAAAGGTGCACAAGGTGTACAAAAGCAGTCCTTATTCAAAATAATGCATCTTTTTGGGTTTCCCCTCGTTTAACACACCTGATTCAACTTCTTGTGCTAATTACCACATAGCTGTTGAGCTGAATCATTTGTGGTGGAACAGGGAAAGAACCAAGCTACACAGGGCTGCGGCCCTCCAGGACTGCAGTTTGACACCCCTGCTTTAGATAGAAAGCAGAGTGCTTTATCTGATAATTCTGTCCAAACCCCCAAAATGTGGTGTACGCTAATGACAGCATTATGCTTGGGGGAGGGTTCTCATTAGGAATGGATGTGAACTAAAGTAATGAAGAATGGCTCAGAACAGGAAACACCCAAAGCTTATTAGGAAATTTATCTTTAAGCAGGACAGTACCAAGGCAACACTGGAAAGGTGAGAACAAAATGCCAAATTTCAAAGAGCCATCCAGCCAAAGTCCCAAGATAAACTGCACTGAGAATATACGGTATGCTCTGCAACCCACTGTCAACAAGTGCCGGACAAGGAACTGGCATTAGCTTGAGATAATCTGCCAAGACCAAATTAGAGATCATCACTCATAACCAGAGTGCAAAGCTGGTAGATACCTACTGCCATTAGACTTAAAGCTGTAATTGTGGGAAAAGGTGGAGCTATTACAATACTTGTGTGAGGTCAGAATACTTATGCAAACAGCATGTTTTAGTTTTAAGCTTTTTCACTATGTAATAAAAATAACAGGCAAACGTGTGTTTGATTTATAATACAACAGCATTTGAAAACATTTCATATCAGCACTATCATTTCCAAAATTCATAAACACCTTGAGATTCTTATGAACAACATCCTACTATCACTGACCATGTTAGAATAGAAACCACTAGTACAGTAAAAACAGAAACATTTTCAGACCATAAAAGACCATATCATACAGTAGGCTTATTGGAAATCCAGAGGAGCAGTGATAGACCATTATTACAAATTCTATCGAAAGTTTAAGCTTACTGAAATATGATCCCATCCCGAGTGCCCCTGTCTTGTGTCCTGGCTAACCCTGAACTGGATAAGAGATTATGAAAAATTGATGTATTGGAGCCGACACCTTATCGTGGTGGAGGGGTTTGCGTGTTCCAATGATCCCAGGAGCTTAGTTGCTGGTAGGCTCACCCAAGGCAAACAGGTCCTGGGTGAGGAACCAGACAAAGTGCGGTTCATTAGACCCCTTATGATGAGTAATAACAAAGATCCACAAAGAAGGCAGGTGGGTCTGCCCTCCAATGGGCTCACCACCTGTAGAATGGGCCAAAGGGGTCTGGTGCAGTGTGAGTTGGGCAGTGGCCGAAGGCGGGGACCTTGGCAGTCTGATTCACGGCTGCAGAAGCTAGCTCTAGGGACATGGGATGTCACCTCTCTGGTGGGGAAGGAGCCTGAGCAAAATATAGACTCCTTGAGGGGGATTTACCCTCTTCCACTCTGGAGTTGCTCACGAGGAGAGACGCCGAGCACAGGTGGGCACACTTATTGCCCCCTGGCTGGGCGCCTGTACATTGGGGTTTACCGCGGTGGACGAGAGGGTAGCCTCCCTTAGCCTTCGGTTGGGGGGATGGGTCCAGCCTGTTATTTGCGCTTATGCGCCAAGTGGCAGTTCAGAATACCCAAGGAGTCCTTGGAAGGGGTGTTGGAGAGCACTCTTCCTGGGGACTCTCTTGTTCTGCTGGGGGACTTCAATGCTCACGTGGGCAATGACAGTGTATTGGACACTCGGGTTAGGAGAGAGGTGGAGCTGTCAACCGATCACCACCTGGTCCGCTGGTGGACGAGGAAGCCGGTTGGACCTGGCAGACCCAAGCGTATAGTGTGGGTCTGCTGAGAACGTCTGGCGGAATCCCCTGGCAGAAGGAGCTTCAACTCCTACCTCCAGCAGAACTTCGCCATGTTCCAGGGGACGAGGGGGACATTGAGTCCGAATGAGCCATGTTCCGCGTCTCCATTGTGGCGGCGGCTGACAGGAGCTGTGGCCATAAGGTGGTCAGGGCCTGTAGCAGCGACAATCCCTGAACCCGCTGGTGGACACCGGTGGTGAGGGATGCCGTCAAGCTGAAGAAGGAGTCCTATCAGGCCTTTTTAGCCTGTGAGACTCCGGAGGCAACTGATGAGTACCGGCGGGCCAAGCAGAACGCGGAGTTTGGAAAGGCCATTGAGAAAGACTTCCGGACGGCTTCCAGGAGATTCTGGTCCACCATCCGGCGGCTCAGGGTGGGAAAGCGGTGCAGCATCAACACTGTTTATGGTGGGGATGGGGCGCTACTGACCTCAGCTCGGGATCAATCCCACCGACACACCTTCTAATGAGGAAGCAGAGTCTGGGGACTTGGGGGTGGACTCACCTATCTCTGGGGCGGAGGTTGCTGAGGTGATTAAAAAGCTTCTCGGTGGCCAGGCCCCAGGGATAGATGAGATCTGCCCGGAGTTCCTCAAGGCTCTGGATGTTGCAGGGCTGTCCTGGTTGACACGCATCTGCAGCATCGCGTGGACATCAGGGGCTGTGCCTCTGGATTGGCAGACAGGGGTGGTGGGCCCTGGCCGTGAAACAGTGGACCGGCTCTATACTCTCAGCAGGGTCCTGGAGGGTGCGTGGGAATTTGCCCAACCAGTCTACATGTGCTTTGTGGACTTGGAGAAGGTATTCGACCACATCCCTCAGGGAGCTCCGGGAGTATGGGATGCCAGGCTACCTTATAAGGGCTGTTCGTTCCCTGTACAACCAGTGTCAGAGCTTGGTCTGCATTGTTGGCAGTAAGTCGGACTTGTTTCTGATTCTGTTCATAAATTTTATGGACAGAATTTCTAGGTGCAGCCAGGGCGTTGAGGGTGTCCGGTTTGGTGACTGCAGGATTAGATCTCTGCTTTTTGCAGATGTAGTGGTTCTGTTGGCCTCATCAGACCATGACCTTCGGCTCTCACTGGAACAGTTCGCAGCTGAGTGTGAAGTGGCTGAGATGAAAATCAGTACCTCCAAATTCGAGACCGTGGTCCTCAGCCGGAAAAGGGTGGAGTGCTCTCTCCGGGACGGGGAGGGAGTCCTTCCCCAAGTGGAGGAGAATAAGTATCTTGAGGTCTTGTTCACGAGTGAGGGAAGGATGGAGCGAGAGATAGACAGGTGGATCAGTGCTGCATCAGCAATGATGCGGAAGCTGCATCGGTCTGTCATGGTGAAGAAGGAGCTGAGCCAAAAGGCAAAGCTCTCGATTTACCAGTCGATCTACGTTCCTACCCTCACCTATGGTCATGAGCTGTGGGTAGTGAGTGAAAGAACAAGGTTGCGAATACAAGCGACTGAAATGGGTTTTCTCTGTAGGGTGGCTGGGCTCTCCCTTAGAGAAGCTCGGTCATTTGGAAGGGATTCAGAGTAGGGCCGCTGCTCATCCGCATCAAGAGGACCCAGATGAGGTAGCTCGGGCATCTGGTCAGGATGCCTCCTGGATGCCTCCCCGGTGAGGTGTTCCGTGCATGTCCCACTGAGAGAAGGCCCCGGGGAAGACCCAGGATATGCTGGAGAGTCTCCCGGCTGGCCTGGGAATGCTTCAGAATTCCCCCAGAGGAGCTGGACGAAGTGACCGGGGAGAGGGAAGTCTGGGTTTCCCTGCTTAGACTGCTGGCCCCACGACCCGACCTGGATAAGCGGTAGATGATGGATGGATGGATGGATTACATGCCATAATACTTAAAAAAACTGGCATCAACATTTCGGTCATTTTAACCCCAGGGACATAAATAAAGCAAAGACAATTTGCATTTAGCAAAGGTTATCAAATAAAAACATACTACAAAATAATTTAATAAAATACACCCACCAGAAAGGCACATGTAATAATATGCCTTTTAATTATGGACTGAAGCACTAAACATTATTTTAAAATAAATTAGTTAAAATGACAACAGTGTTCATTCCCAAATATAGCAGTGTATGTAATATGTAATACGTGTGCACAAAAATCACACGTGAGTCATGTTATATTTTCAATGATGGCATTCCTACCCATTGAAATTTGACATCCAGCACCTAACATACATTCTGTGAACTTTGCCTACAGGCACTTTTTACATTTGGTGTCCTCCTCCTGGGGACAACTGGAACGACTGGTCCAGGATTGAGATTCCTGGAGAGATCTCATTAGCAGCTTATGCCCTGATAGGACCCACAGAAAATTATGATTATAACTCAACACTATAATCACTAAATTACTAAAGTGTAACTGTCGACGGTCTTTGCAAGCAAACAGGTTGGATGTGCATTTAAAGAAACACTACATCCTAACACTCACTCTGTGATGGCCTTGGATTCCTCAGGGCTGAGTGAATCGTAGAAGGACACAAAGTCGTTGGAGCAGTCATCCAGCACATTGAAGACAAGAAATTTAACCAAGATGGTGGCCCTTTTAGGAGCCCGGATCTGCCACTGGCAGCGGGCATGAGCTGGATATTTTTTAGGGAAACCAGGGGAAGTAAAGGTCTGGGGTGTGCTGACGGCTTCAAGGTGTGAAAAGCAATCTTCTAGCAGACAAAAGAAAAGAAATGTAAGGCCTGCTCAGGTTGATAAGCGATGCCTTTATACAACATAATCAAATGAGCTATAAACAAATGACTAGACTTCAGGTATCGTTCAAAATTTGATCTAAACCAGTAAATGATAAAACAGTATAATTGGTAAAAGTGTAGTCACCAGTTCGTGGGTTTATGACCAGCCGTGGATCAGCACCTGAAATGGAGAGAGAAAAGCAGAGAATTCAGAGACCTGTGGATTTAACACTCACAGAATGAGCAGGTATGATAGCAACTTCTGGGCCAATTTTACCAGACCACAATACACAACATTACACTATTTAAATCCTACTGAGGTTTTAGTCTGACAGCAAGGGTTGTTGTGTGCTTAATAAGTTACTATTGGATATTAATGGGGATATAATGCACTGCTTTTTGACACTCAAGAAAATGATTTTATTATGTTTTTAAATTACGGAAGTACATAGAATTTGAGACAACTAATTTACAGGCTTTAACTAATAAACAGACACTCACGCAATGCTGTGATGTCAGTGATGAACAGCTCTCGAGTCCTTTGATTTCCCTCTGCTCTGATGCTACCCCGCAAGACACTGATGATTCGCTCATCTGTAAATTGTGAAATGATTTCTAGTTCTGTGACAGGGATGTCAAACCTGCTCCAGTAGTACACAAGTACACCTTCACTGTGCCCATGGAGGGGAAAAAAGAAATTATAGAAATTATATTATTATAATTCCAATAAAATAGAATGTGTTATGGAACTGATATGTCACATGCACCATTGTCATTAGATCATAGTCATGTGAAAAATTTTTACATAACCTAACCATCTATAGAAAAAATAAAAATAGATTTTGTTTTACGCATATATGACTCTTACCTGAAACCAGAAACCACAGACTGGTTATAGTACTTGGAGAGAAAAACATCATTTTCAAAAGTATTGTGCAACTGAAAGACACAAATTAAAAATAAATTTAAAAAAAAAAAAAAACTGATTTATGGTTCCTTTAAGGACAAAATAGATTTGTATGAACAGAGTTGTGAATTTATAAATACAAGCATATGCAGTACTGTACAAAAGTCTTAGGCAGTGATAGAAAATTGTATTTAAATAATCTGCATTTAAGTGAAAAACTAGGCTATTATGCCTAGCAAAGTGTGTCAGCTTAGCCACTTCAAAGCCCATCTTAAAGTCACCCCAGTATTTGCAGCAATTTTGCAGAACACGCCTCTCTGTCTGGCAGTCTGATGGATGAGTCTGAGTTTGGTGGATACCAGGAGGAGAACGGTACCTGTCTGACTGCATTGGGCTAACTGTAAAGTTTGGTGGATGAGGGATAATGGTATGGGGTTGTTTTTCAGGGGTTGGCTAGGCCCTTGAGTTGCAGTGAAGGGAATTCTTAATGATTCAGCACACCAAGACATTTTGAGCAATTCTATGCTTTAAAACTCTTTGGGAACTGGTTGGGGAAGGCCCTTTCCTGTTCCAGCATGGTTGTACCCCAGTGCCCAAAGCAAAATCCATAAAGATATGGCTGGGTGGGTTTGGTGTGAAAGAACTTGACTGGCCCACACAAAGTCCCAACTTCAACCACACTGAACACCTTTGGGATGAACTAGAACCACCATCAGTGCCTGACCTCACTAAGGCTCTTCTGGAGGAATGGTTAAAAAGATTCCCACACACACTCTCCAAGATCTTGTGAAAAAAACTTCCCAAAGGAGAGACCAACTCCATGTTGATGCCTATGGATTTAGAATGGTATGTCATAAAAGTTCCTGTGGGTGTAATGGCCAGGTGTCCTAATACTTTTGTCCATATAGTGTATGTGAAACGACTGGGGTGGCCCTGAGGAGCGGCTTTAGAACTGAAGAAATGTTCTTCTAGTCATCCAACAAAATGTATTTTTGCAGAACAAAAGAAATTCTTAGTTTTTACTATCTTACTCTTATTTGCATATATTGAAATAATATTAAATTATGTTTGTTGTTCTGAGCAAATATATACTTACTACCCGGATAGATTTAAATATTTCCTTTGACTACCTAAGACTTTATCACAGAGTACCGTAAATGCCAGAAATGAGTTGCTGCCCCTTCATTTTTAATGGGGAAAAATCAATTACTAAATTATTATTAAATATTCTGAATCCTAAGGTTGAGGGAAAAAATCTCCATTTTCTGAGGAAGATTAGCTCAATCACTTCCAGGGAAATATTAAGTAATTCAATGACACTTCAGCTTTGAATCCTTCTGTATGCATGTTTAATCTTCAAAGTCAAACTGTGTGGGGTATTTGTATATTATGTATATTCTGGGATATTAAAATATGGAAAATTAAAGAAAACATTCAAAAGGTAATAATCAACAGACAACTCAAAGGAACCAATTTGGAATTTCAAAGCCACTAAAGTTTTTCAATTTTCTTTTATTCAAATAGGAATAACTTCTGAGATACCTAATAAACCCTTCTGAATTCATTTGCTGCTACACTTCATACATCAAGTGAACACTAGTTCCATAAATTTGCAAATATATTCAGCATATTAGAGGAAGGTGACTTGGAGCATTATGCTTGTGTTACTGTGACCCAAAATCTCAATTACTGCAGATCCCAGGGTCATCCTGTGTTTATTTACCAGGCAGAAATTATTACTGCTTCCATCAAACACACAAGACTGACTCACTGTTAAGATAAGAGGCCACAGTACAAGGAGAGGGGAGGGAAAGAGACAAAAGGACCATAAGGGATGTTGTTTGTTTGCAGCTAATTTATACAAAACATGCATAAAATTTCCCTGTCCACTGTAAAGTTGGATATTTACACATCTGCTCTGATACTCTGATGCGTTTTTAGTTCTTACAGTAGGACTTCCTTGAGAATAACTCTTTGTAGTACAGGTATAGTAGTCTCGAGAAAAAGAAACAATGACTGAAAAGCATACTTTGTGACTTGCATCACTAAATATATGAATTAATAATTTAAATAAATCAATTAAAAATTAATTACTTCCATTTGCCTTTAGCATGTTAAGCAGTGGACCAGGTGAACCGGATAACTGAAGAGGAAATGATGATAAAGACAGCACCACTTAAAAATAAAGAAACTGAACAGCTGAAAATGGAAGAATTTGAAGAGAAGCTCACTCACAACTTCCTGCAGGTTATCTGCCAGGTCTGCAAACTGCTGGCTGTTGGGGTCCTCCAGCTGTTCACTGTAATTAACATTGGCCAGTCGTAGGTGGCCAGTAAAAACACGAGTCCCCGGGCCCTTCTTCCTCTCCAGCAGTGTCCCTGAGGTGTAGGGCTTAACTAGGAGAATGATGTTTGCGGTGAGAGCAGACAACGAAATGGTTTTGCAATGCCAAAAAAACAAAAAATGGTAACATTTTACTTGAAGCTCTCATCTATAATGCATTATATATACCTTCATAGTGCATTATAATGGTTTGTATAAGAATTTAGCATGCTCTGTACTGCATTATGAAGGTATCTATAGTGCATTATGGATGAGAGCTTCATAAAGCATTCATAATGCATAATAAGCATTGCTATAATGTGCGTTTTTATAAATATTTAGCCATGTTTATAATGCTTTATGAAGGCATTATAATGTGTTAAAATGTATTCATAGATTCTTGTAGACATGGCATTCATAGAAAGCGTTACCAAAAAAAAAGAAACTACACTTTGTTTATTGAACTGCACTAGTTTATTAGACCACACTAGTTTAGATTTATTACCTTCAAGCTTCAGTATCCTTTTTATTGATGTCCCTAAATGTCCTATACAATCTAATAAAGCATTGTATAATTTTAGTATAACTTTGCTCATTAGCATACACTATGCTATTACTGAAAAATTCCATTCAAGATTTTGAATACTTTTTTGCTAATAACAGTTAAAAACAATGTGTTTTGATTTAAAAAACATTAAAAAGTATGCCAGCATTATTAGGGAAAAACACAACATTAACATTAGACTCAGGAATCTACTAACATAAGATTAACCAAACCAGAGTGTTATACAGCTTTGACTACATAAAATCACACACACAATCTAAAAAGCATTTAACAATCTGTTCTAGTTAATAATGTAGAGTAATATTGTACATGTAAAGTCTTACTTGTAAAGAACCAGACCAGCACCCCTGCAGCAGCTAAAAAAGCCAGCATAACTATGAGTCCTATCACCAGCCGCTTCTTCGTGTGAGACGGCTTCTTCCGTTTATTGTCCAAGAAGGTAACGTTCTCATGCCTACCATTTTGATCCTGATGAAGAGAATAATAAACAAATTCATCAGTGTTTATTCTTCCCATCATTTCTGATACTTGTCCATAAATCGGAACTAAATCAATCATTCCAGTTTCTTTACCTGCTAATATAAGGAAGAGTGATAGCCTAAAACATACTCAAGGAGCAAGAACAAGAAGATGAACATGCAAGGCAGCAGCCCTATCTGCCAATCCACTGTGCCACTGTGACCAAACAGTGCAGATAATTTAACATGTAGCTAACCTATATGTGTTAAATCTCCATCTTCATATTATTAGATTCTGAACAATACAATCGGCACTTTATAAGGAATTAACTAGCACTGTGAATCAATAAAAAAAAAAAAAATCAACCAATTAATCATACAGTTTTCTGTGATTTAATTGGGATTCATCACACCTAACATTAATTAATACAATCATAAATATGTACACATTGAATCCGTAAATTAATGTACAATTGACACAAATGGGAGTATATTGGTTATTCTCACTCATGACCAAGTCATTACCATAACATACCAGTTCTATTTTTAAAATGAGGTTAATTGTCGATTTTTTTCTCTAGTGGAAAGTGTTAGAGATTATGAAAAATGACAAAACTAACCAAAAACTGAACAAATATATACATCTTGTCATACAAACGTACTGTTTATTATGGGTTACATGAAACAAAACTTAAAAATATTTCATCTAGTTTTGTGTTCTTTGATTTCTGGCTGCCTATTTGAGGAAAATGGTTTAAAAGAATAATCAAATCAGTGCAACAAATTACATAATTGTAATAAATCTAAAAAGTTTAGGTAATGATAAGTGGTCTACGCGAAATATAAACTATATTTCATTAGAATCCTATTTTCTTGAAAAAATCTCCAGATCCTGAAAATGTCCCATATTTTAATATTTAATGGTTTACCTTACACTTGTAATTTTTCAACAAATATAAGCTGAACTTTAATGCTTTCAAAACGTTTAGATGCACAAATGGCAATAAGGCAAGAGAGTGCATTGTATTACAAGCAGCGATGTTAAACTTTTTTTATTTTTTATCACACGCCTTAATTAATGGCATATACCACATGTACATATAAATCGCAGGTACTCAACAGGCGGATGTTTAATTCCAACCACATGATCGATCTAAACTCGAAAACCCATTTAGCAAATGACTCTAAAAATGGAAACCTAACAACCACTGAAAGTACAAATAATACCATGACAGATATAAAGACAAAATACAAATAGACAAATGACTATTTCAATATTAGTCTAAATACTAGAACTCGTGGCCATAAGTGGAAATTAGCGGGAGAACATTTTAAAACAAATTTGAGGAAGCACTTCTTTACACAGCGTGTAGTCAGAGTATGGAATAGTCTTCCTGCTATTGTAGTGGAAGCTAAAACCATGGGTTCCTTTAAATCAGAGCTAGATAAGATTTTAACAACTCTGAGCTATTAGCTAAGTTCTCCCCAAACGAGCTTGATGGGCCGAATGGCCTCCTCTCGTTTGTAAATTTCTTATGTTCTTATGTTCTTAAAGATTTTAAGGCATAAGCCTTCAGTAAAATAAAACACTGCAAATTATGATATTTTGATCCTATGTATGCCTATGTATCTATAAAGTGCAGAAACAGGGGGACAACATGAAAATTCCACAAATGTACAACCCCATTGAGTCACCTGTTCCAAGATTTATATTTTTATATTAGTGTTCACTGAAAATGTGTGATGTGGCAGATTTTGAAAGTGGAGATTTTACAAAAAATTAGATTCTACCTTTCTACAATTGCAAAAATACTGAAGATTAAGAGTACTGTTTAGGAATGTCCTAATCTGTTTACAATGTACATAGAATTGAGTCATTTTTACTGAAAAATGGAACAGGGACGAAAGCAATAGAATACCTTAATTAGTCAGAATAAGTAATGTCTGCATTGACCCAATCCTTAATGATTCTTTTAATTCATGATCACAGTTAAAGTCCAAATAAGGGCATGTGTCAGATTTCAGCTACATAAAAATGACTTAACTTTAATTCAGACCAGTATAATTATGCTCTGAACAAAAAGGAAAACTGAATGCTAAAACATTTTTCAGTTTGTATTCTGTGCTTCCATGTGCACTACCGCCACAGAAGCAATTGTGCATTGTGACTAAGAACGAGATTTTTTTCATTATTTTGGTGTGGATTGAAAAGACGTCTGTGACGGGCTTGCGACAGGCACACATTTCATCATTTTCAGAATGAATCAATATTCAAAGCTCTTCTCATGAGAATAAAATTTGAATCAGCATTCTTCAGAATTAGGTTACTGTCTGCTTCAATGTTGCTTTCAAAGTAATGTGGGCCTAACATTTCTGAGAAGCATGCCAATATTATTGGTTCTCAAACTGGTTTTGCAGATCAACTGCTATTAAACACAGGTAATTAACTTGATGATCTTTGGGTGTCAGCATAGAATACATACTTGGCTAGTTTGTTTTTTAAATCTGGAGTGAAAATGATGCTCGTTCAAATCAGCTGGTACACAAACTGTTAAATGACAGGTATGCAAGTATCATCAAAACAAGAAAAAAGTTAACGCCTGTTCTTGTGTTTATTCTGGAAGCAGAGAGAGAGCAAGTGGGAGGGAGGTGGTGAGAAAGAGAGAGAGAGAGAGAGCACAATGACGAGGGTGGTTTTAATCATTTGTCACGTTCATGTCAAAACTTGTCAAATCAACTCACTATTCACTCCACCTGAGGACTGAGGTGTGCACAATCTAAAGCCACCCAGACTCCCACCCCACTGCTATATAATTTTGTCACAAAATGGGTGAATTTATTTTTTGTCGTTGTGGAAATATTCAAAAGAAAGAAAAAAGATTTCCATGATTTTTAAGAATGTTATGCTGTAATGAAACTGGTGACGAGGTCTTTACAGACACACACATTGTTTCTATTCATAGAGATTGACTATAGTAGTAAAATTACAGAATATATTGCAGTCAGGTCTGACAGCTACAAAACACCATGGAATGGGGGTAGTGTGTAGCATACTGGGCTAAGCCTCTGTGCTTGTGATCAGAAGGTTGCAGGTTTATTATTACATAAGAACATAAGAACATAAGAACATAAGAACTATACAAACGAGAGGAGGCCATTCGGCCCAACGAGCTCGCTTGGGGAGAACTTAACTAATAGCTCAGAGTTGTTAAAATCTTATCTAGCTCTGATTTAAAGGAACCCAAGGATTCAGCTTGCACTACGTTATCAGGAAGACTATTCCATACTTTGACTACACGCTGTGTAAAGAAGTGCTTCCTTAAATCCAGTTTGAAATGTTCTCCCGCTAATTTCCACCTATGGCCACGAGTTCTTGTATTTGAACTAATGCTGAAGTAACTATTCGGTTGAATAGCATCCAAACCTGTTAGAATCTTATAGACCTGGATCATGTCCCCCCCTCAGTCTCCTTTGCTTGAGGCTGAACAGATTTAGCTCAAATAACCTTTCCTCGTATGACATTCCTCTAAGACCAGGAATCATTCTTGTGGCCCTACGCTGCACCTTTTCTAAGGCCGCTATGTCCTTTTTAAGATATGGTGACCAAACCTGTACGCAATATTCTAGGTGAGGTCTCACCAAGGAATTGTATAATCTTAGCATTACCTCCCTTGACTTAAACTCCACACACCTGGAGATATACCCCAACATCCTATTGGCCTTTTTTATTGCTTCCCCGCACTGGCGAGAATGAGACATGGAAGCATCAACATACACACCAAGGTCTTTCTCATAATCAGCTACCTTTATTTCAGTAGGTCCCATAAAATACCTGTACTTTATATTTCTGCTCCCTACATGGAGTACCTTACATTTGTCTATGTTAAATTTCATCTGCCAGGTGTCAGCCCAGTCACTAATTAAATTAAGATCCCGCTGTAGCTGCTGAGCCGCTAGTTCAGTATCTGCTACACCACCCACCTTGGTGTCATCTGCAAATTTTACCAGTTTACTGTATATATTGGTGTCTATATCATTTATGTAAATTAGGAACAAAAGTGGTCCTAAAATTGATTTATTTGCAGCGTTACCCTTTGGTCCTTTATTAAGTGTGTATCTACACTCACCTAAAGGATTATTAGGAACACCTGTTAAATTTCTCATTAATGCAATTATCTAATCAACCAATCACATGGCAGTTGCTTCAATGCATTTAGGGGTGTGGTTCTGGTCAAGACAATCTCCTGAACTCCAAACTGAATGTCAGAATGGGAAAGAAAGGTGATTTAAGCAATTTTGAGCGTGGCATGGTTGTTGGTGCCAGACGGGCCGGTCTGAGTATTTCACAATCTGCTCAGTTACTGGGATTTTCACGCACAACCATTTCTAGGGTTTACAAAGAATGGTGTGCAAAGGGAAAAACATCCAGTATGCGGCAGTCCTGTGGGCGAAAATGCCTTGTTGATGCTAGAGGTCAGAGGAGAATGGGCCGACTGATTCAAGCTGATAGAAGAGCAACTTTGACTGAAATAACCACTCGTTACAACCGAGGTATGCAGCAAAGCATTTGTGAAGCCACAACACGCACAACCTTGAGGCGGATGGGCTACAACAGCAGAAGACCCCACCGGGTACCACTCATCTCCACTACAAATAGGAAAAAGAGGCTACAATTTGCACGAGCTCACCAAAATTGGACAGTTGAAGACTGGAAAAATGTTGCCTGGTCTGATGAGTCTCGATTTCTGTTGAGACATTCAAATGGTAGAGTCAGAATTTGGCGTAAACAGAATGAGAACATGGATCCATCATGCCTTGTTACCACTGTGCAGGCTGGTGGTGGTGGTGTAATGGTGTGGGGGATGTTTTCTTGGCACACTCTAGGCCCCTTAGTGCCAATTGGGCATGGTTTAAATGCCACGGCCTACCTGAGCATTGTTTCTGACCATGTCCATCCCTTTATGACCACCATGTACCCATCCTCTGATGGCTACTTCCAGCAGGATAATGCACCATGTCACAAAGCTCGAATCATTTCAAATTGGTTTCTTGAACATGACAATGAGTTCACTGTACTACAATGGCCCCCACAGTCACCAGATCTCAACCCAATAGAGCATCTTTGGGATGTGGTGGAACGGGAGCTTCGTGCCCCGGATGTGCATCCCACAAATCTCCATCAACTGCAAGATGCTATCCTATCAATATGGGCCAACATTTCTAAAGAATGCTATCAGCACCTTGTTGAATCAATGCCACGTAGAATTAAGGCAGTTCTGAAGGCGAAAGGGGGGACAAACACCGTATTAGTATGGTGTTCCTAATAATCCTTTAGGTGAGTGTATGTGTGTCCCCATCTCCATGTGAGTGGAGTTTGCCTGTTCTCCCCATGTCTTCAGATTTCCTCTTCCATAGATGTAACTGTGTATGTGAATGCTGAGTGAGTGTGCCCTGCAATGGGCTGGCACCCCATCCTAGGTAATTCCCTGTCTTGCGCCTGTAACTTCTGGGATAGGCTCTGGACCTGTGAATGAATATATAATATGTACATACACTCCCTGGGCACTTTATTAGGAACACCTGTACACTTGCTCATTCATTTAATTATATAATCATCCAATCATGTAGCAGCCATACAATGCATAAAATCATACAGACATAGGTCAACAGCTTTAGTTAATGGTCTCATCAAACACCAGAATGTGGAAAAAAAATCAGCTCTCAGTGATTTTGACTGTGGCATGATTTTTGGAGCCAGATGGGCTGGTTTGAGTATTTCTGCAACCACTAATCTCCTGGGGTTTTCATGCACAACACTCTAGAGTTGTAAAAACAAACAAAAATACATTCAATGATGGAGTTGTGGTAAGGCTTGCTTATGAGAGAGATCAGGGGAGAATGGCCAGACAAGTCCGAGCTAACAGAAAGGATTTTCCCCATGAGAAATAATGGAAAACCAATTAATTGGTTCCCGGCCCCAAAATATTACACCTAAATATGTTTTTTTAGCATTTAAACACAAAATGAACAGGATAAAACAAGAAGAGCATATACTAAACACATCTAAGCACATTTATCAAAACAGTAATTTTTTTCACACCGCGCACAGGACGAGCGAGCAGGAAGTGCAGAATCAGCGTCAGGCAGACGGAAATCTAAGAACACAGGGTTTATTGCTGGCAAACAAGGCACAACACAGAGTAGACTTCAATGACAGGACTGGGGAAACATACTTGAATGCGGACTTAAATACACATGACAAATTGGAAATAATGAGAAACAGCTGATGACATAGGGATATCACACGAGGTAAACGAGGGGGGCGTGGCAAACGATGCTACCACAGCGAATGCAAGGCTGAGACTGAAGCGTTACCCTTTGTTTCCACTGAGAGACGTGCCGTGGGACTCATTTCCCCGTACAAGGTATCTAAGGTCTTATGAGATTCAGATCGAGTTCTAGGTCATTTTTTTTCAAACTGGTTGGTTCGACTTTTAAGACATTCGAGTTCTAATGAGTTCAAGTACTGAGGTACCACTGTATAAAAGTTTTTCAAATTTGGTTAAATAGGCAAAAAAGTAAACCATGTCATCTTTCATTGTTTTACCTGCATCGGGGGCGTGTAGTACCACCCTCACGTGAAGATCGCTAATTGCATTCTAAATAGCCCCATTACCATGTATTCTAATCACATTCACATGGTAATTTGATGAACAACGCAACGGTGAAACACGATCCAGATACATCCTCCATAAAAGGGGAGCAGGATGTGGCCAGGTGTGAATGTTTCATGCTTACACATGAGAGCTCCTACATATTCAATGGAAGGAGACCAGAAACAGTGACACAAGTTAGTTTTTTCTTATTTATTTATCCAACTGAATGTTGCAACTACACCATTTAGTCATCTTCATGTAGCAAAGACTCTGGTGATCAGATATCTGGCATCAAAGCAAACTTCCACCATTGCTTCCTATGTACTTTTATAATGTTTCTGCAAGTGTTCCAAACTGCATTTTGCAATGTCTATACTTTGATGTCAAATTACAAACTTCAGATAAATCTGACATATTTACAAAGTACACTAAGATTAAGATGAGTTTAATGCCAAACAAATATATAAGAAATAATTTATTTGCCATGAAGTTTATATTGAATGAAATGTGTGGCCATGCCCCAATCAGTGAAAGTGTGTTCCCTACCCCTATACCCCAGAGGGTTAAGGTACCCTAGTTTATATGGACTTTATCATTGTTCACTTATGTTCGGCCCAGACTGCCTTAAATTAAACAAGTTATCATGCTAAGCAATAAATCCTGCATCATGATACAGGTACCCGGTTGTATTTTCTGGGTTCTGATCGACAGACAGATCAATAAAGAGCTGAGATCCTCCTTCTTAGTTCTAGGTAAATGGTACCATGCTTGTAGTCCCAAAGCAGCTTAACTAAGCAGAACCTGTCAGCATGGGCTTCTCCGACAAAAACGTTTATATCTCACAAACAGAATATCACAGAAATAAAATTTCGATGCAGAGACTCTACTAGGTAAGACATAAATATCACCTGGTAATCACTCTAGTCCAATAGATGTGTCTTTAGTGTTAAACATTTAACAATAACTCTTTAGGTATGTTTTTAAGGGTTTCAGAGCCAAAAACCAAACCAAAATGAAATTCAAACAATAAAAGTTAGTGGTTAGCAGCTATCATTAGCTTCCACTAGGAATGTAATGATGAATCGCAAATCAGTTAAAAATTTATGTAAATGTATGACGATTTAAACCAGCTGATGTGGAAAATGAATCGCTACTTTAGTACTTGAGTACTTCACAGTACTTTAACAGAAAAACTGGTGTAATATTACATTTGATTTCACAACGTCAGTTCCACGTCAGATGTCACTGCGTATTCACGTCAACGTTGTACGTCAGTTTTTGGTTTTGACTGAACGCGAAATGGCGAACGAACTTGAAATTGAGGACGCACCTCCGGGCTGCATCACAGTAAAAAGGTCCTGGCTTCAGTCCTGGGTCCTTTCTGTGTGGAGTTTGCATGCTCTCCCCATTTTCGCTGGGGGCTCCGGTTTCCTCCCACGGTCCAAAAGTGTGCAGGGTAGGTTGATTGGTGAGTCTAAATTGGCCTGTAGTTGTGGGAGTATGTGCGCATTGTGGTGTGTTGGCGACTGCCCGGGGTTGGTTCCTGTCTGTGCCCATTGTTCCTGTGATAGGCTCTGGTACCCCCAGGACCCCATTTGGGATTAAGTGGTTTCAGAAAATGGATGAATGGATGCACCGCCCGATCTTTAATCGGTGGTGTGGCAGCATTTTAGCATTCCGGTAATCACAAACGAAAATGACAAGAAAAGCACAGACAAGACAAAAACAGTGTGCAAACATTGTAAAAGACTGATAACTTACACAAATAGCACAATGAACATGCTTCAGAATGTCCACCAGCACCACAATGAGCTGAGTGAAGATTATTAAAAGGGCAAACCACTCTAAAAAGCTGCACATGCAAGCCTTAGTTTATTTATTTGAAGATATTTTTTTTATTTACCTATTTTGATTTTGGATTTTTTTTTAAAACAGTATTTTATTCAATTTCAGTTGCACTGTTAAGAAGAGGACATGTTTTGTACAGTTTAGAAAGATAAAGGAATATTTTTGAATAAATTTGACTGCATTCTGCTAGAAAAATCGTGAACTCAGAATCGTGATTTCGTATCAAATCGTGTGTTGAGTGTATCGTTACATCCCTAGCTTCCACTAAATATTTTAGTGGTTTATTAGTTTAACATTATTGAATTAAACTTTGGAGTTAGCGGATTAGTAGTTAATCAAAGCTAACTTTTTGGCTAGCTATGCCCGCCACTGCTTTTAACAGTATTTTCAAATCAATGTACAGTATTTACAGATCTAAGTAACTTTAACTTTTCGCTCATTCAATCAGATTATACTAATTCCTTGACCACAAACTAACAAGGAATATTGGTGAACAAGTGAGTTTATCTTGGTTAATCATGGTCCTTTTCAGACACAGACAAAGAGACACACACACACACCTTTGTATATCTCTGCGGTAGAGACATTTTTATGGGAAAAACCCTAATACCAACAAAGACATCCTTATCCATTACCCAGTCCTAAACCTAACCATAAGTAAGCGAACAATATACAAGAGTTCAGATGTTTTTAATTTTTTTGATTGCAATCACAGATTTTTATAAAATTCAGTTTCCCTTGTGAGGACCAAAAAAAATCACCCCCACTATGTTAAAACAACAGGTTTTTATACATTGTGGGGATATTTGGTCCCCATAAATTTAATATATACATAATCCACACTCACACACTGGCTACTTTCTTAGGCACACCTGTTCAACTGCTTGTTGAAGCAAATATCTAATCAGCCAATCATACGTCGGCAGCACAATGCACAGCATCATGCAGAGGCAGGTCAGGACCTTCAGTTGATGTTCAGATCAAATACCAGAATGGGAAGAAAGGTGAAGTAACTTTGAACGTGGTATGGTTGTTGGTGCCACACAGGTTTGTATGAGTATTGCAGAAGCAGCTGATCTGCTAATATTTTCATGGGGTTTACAGAAAATGTATCAAAAAAAAAAATCCAGTGAGTGCCAGTTCTCTAATGAACACGTTAGTGGCAGCGGTCAAAGAAGAATGGCAAGACTTATTCAAGCTAATAGAAAGGCAACAATAACTCAAATAAACACTCACTACAACCAAGGTATGAAAAAGACACACATCAAGCCTTAAAGCAGATGGGTTACAGCGGCAGAAAACTACACTTGGTGCCACTTCTGTCAGCTATGAACAGAAAAAACTGAGGCTACAGTTGGCAAGGGCTCACCAAAATTTGAGAATACAAAATTGGAAAAACATTGCTGGTGTCACGCCCAGCTCGTACGATCCTCGTGTGTGCCACGCCCACCTCGTTACCCAGTGTTTCTTCCCGATTGTAATCACCTGTGGCTTGTTAAGTTCAACCTGTCGTGTATTTAGTCCGTGTCTGTCACTATTCCCCAGATCTGTCATTGTATTGTTAGTGGATGTTCGTGCCTGTCTGCTCTGTCGTTAACAATAAACCCCGTTTGTCCGTCTTCACGGCTCCGCTCGCCTGCTTCTCCGCTCGCCAGCTTGCGACCCATGACAGCTGGTTAAATGAGTCTTCATTTCTGCTGTGGCACTTAGATGGTAGGGTCAGAATTTAGCATAAACAAGATAAAAGTATGGCTCCATCCTGCTTGTGTCAACGATTCAGGCTGGTGGTATAATGGTGTGGAGGATATTTTCTTGGCACACTTTGGGCCACCTAGTACCAATTGAGCATCGCTTAAATACCATAGCCTACCTTATTGTTGCTCACCATGTCCACCCATTTATATAAAGCACAGTGCACCCAGCTTCTAATGGCTGCTTCCAGCAGAATAACACGCCATGTCACAAAGCTCATATAATCTGAGCCTGGTTTCTTGAACATGACAATGAGTTCACTGTACTCAAATGGCTTCTACAGTCACCAGATCTCAGTCCAATAGAGAATGTGGTGGCACAGGAAATTTGCAAATATCAGACAATTCCCCATGATGAATTTTGCCACCCAGTTACCACACCACTACCAATAAAATTTGCCAAATTGGGGGGCTGGTAATAGAATAAAAATATAAATTTTAGAATATTAAGAAAATCATCTTGCACACCTCTACAATGTTCCTGGGAAGTTTACAAACAGATCCACAGAATATGTTTTGATGGGAGATGGCTGTGTTCACAAGATGGTGGCTGCAGCCTCCATTTTCGCCCTCGGTTGCCTTCTGTCGTTGCAGTTTCAATGTTGAGCATCAAGTCTTATGTCAGGTGTAGATTTTCATCCATATAATGTTTTTTTGTGAAATGCCAATAAGAACCAATAATGGTCAAATACAGTACATAAAGTAATGATAACACAGAGTGTTATCCTGTTCACAATGTTAAGTCTGTAATAAATGTCACCCTTCTCTTTGCTGTCACTAAGCACCGTTACTTCAGTTTTGGTGCAGTTCATCTGAAACAGGTCCTGGTCCAGAACAGGTCCAGATCTTCACACATACAATGTGTGTGCAAAGTTAGGAAAAAAGATTGGATAAATAATTTTGAGTTATGCTGCAAACAAGATCAAAAATATGAGAGGGCCCTTCTATTTACCATCACTATGCAGCGGTGCTTTAATTTTAAATTAGTTTAAAAGTATTATCACATAAACTGCAAAATTTGAAAATGATCCATAAAATAAATTTAGTTACTGGGTTTACATGACCAAGTGTCTTCTATAGTTGCCATTTCCTTCCTCTGCTGCTACATTGTCTCAACAATGAAGCTGTGCAGTTTGTCTCAAAATTAAATCAGGTATAAATATTCAACCATAGAATGTTTTTGTGAAGCGGTAATAAGATCCAAATACTTTTTGACTTATCACATTCTAAAAAGACAAATGTCTTTTTACCCTTCCTTTTTGCACCATTAAGCAGCATTGCTTCAAATTTCATCAGTTCCTTATGGTGGCCCCTAGAGACAAAACACAAACAAAAGAAAAAGCAGAAACAAAATGAAAATGCGCTGCAATTCAAAAAAGACAAACAAAAGAAAAAGCAGAAACAAAATGAAAATGTGCTGCAGATTAAAAAACACGCACAAAAGGTTTCAGCAGAAACAAAATGAAAATGTGCTGCAAGTGAAAAAAGACAAACAAAAGAAAAAGCACAGCAAGTAGACGATCCCAAACCGGAAGTGCTCCACCACGCTAGGGGGCACGGTGAGCTCATGTGGCCCAGTCGCTACCCAGTAGTGATGGGAAGTTCGACTGAATTAACTGATTTGATTCTTTCGAGCTGTCCGTTGTAATGAATCGATTCTAAAATCGATACTGTGATTCACTATTTTTTTTCGTCTTTTTTGCGCCTGACCGTATGGCTCAACGAATCATGGGAACGGATAATAAACCAAACGGTGTCTTGCACTTGCAGCGCATTTTCATTTTGTTTCTGCTTTTTCTTTTGTCTTTTTTGAATTGCAGCGCATTTTCATTTTGTTTCTGCTTTTTCTTTTGTTTGTGTTTTGTCTCTAGGGGCCACCGTAGTTCCTCACCTATACAATGTGTCTACAACGATTGAAAAAGATCTTTCAAACATTTTCAGTTATAGCGCTAGCAAGATCAAATGTCAACCTTCCCTTTTCTTTGGTGTGTTTGCAAAGTTTGAAAAAGATCCATCGCAGACTTCCGAGTTATCACATTAATGGGAAAGCATCTGCTGCAGTGGCAGTGTATTGGTCCCATAACCACTTGCATTCTGTTATGTCCGGGTATCGACGGGCGAACAAGCAGGAGACCGAGCCGTGAATACAGGCAGAAAACGGGGTTTATTTAGGCAAGACGGGTAAACACAGCAACACAACATCAGTGACGGATCTGGGGAAACAGACTTGAACGCGGACTAAATACACAAGACAAGCAGAAAATAACAGGCAACAGGTGATCACAATCGGGGTAGCACGTGTAGGTAATGAGGGGGTGTGGCACACACGAGGATCGTACGAGCAGGTCATGACACATTCCCTGCCTGGGGAAGAGCGTTTCAAAGGACTCAAGTTAAGTTTAAAAGATCACCACTGATTACATTATACATCTCTGTGATTCATATTAATTATGGTTTTATTACTTTGTATTTGGGGAGTTCTGTCTGCATTATGCCAAGAAAACTGCCAATATTTGGAAAGGTACAGCAGTGAATTTTACACCAAGCTGTAAAGTTATAAGAAATGAGAAGAATCCAGGATAAATTAACTTGGATCCTGGTGATAACAGGTACAAAACCGGACTCTGTGTAAGCACTACCTTATCACTTTAACTGGCATGTGCATTTCCAGGAACAAGAGTCAAACAGGCTCAACAGGACAAACAATAGCAAGGCTGAAGACAAAGGTGTGACAGAAGACCTTCATCTTTACAAGCCTCTTGCATTCCTTTGTGTTCAAGATATACGTTTCCTTCAAACACTACACTATAAGCCACAAAATGTTACACATCAATCAACTCCTCATTGGTGCGAGATAAAATGCCCTCTTTGGTATATTGTTCTATTTGTAACTGTAGACAAATCATAAGACTATTTTTATGTGACCAATTACAATGCAAAAATCATTAACCGAGTTCACATTTTCTCAGTGCAACACATGTTCAAGACTCATTCTCCTCCCATGATTTGTTATGTATTCCTTTGTATTCAGTTGTCAGAAGACTAAATATGAAGGAATATGCAAGGAAACAAGTCATAGGAGAAGCATGAGTACCTTACATACAGAAAAATATGGAAAATACAATACTGACTTTTAAATAGTTATCATTAGCTTACTGGAGTAAGAAAGTTTGTGTGTTTCATTCCAAAACATCATTAAGATGTCAGAGCTATTAAATACTGAAAATAAATTAAACAAGCCAGAAGCATTAAACAGAGAACATTCATAACCATATAGATTAATTTTTCTAATAAAATTCTCTTACCAACCATTAAGCAATGACTGATGGTAGTGGACACTGCCATAATGTAATAAAAATGCATATAACACCATATTACTAGGGCTGGTCCGAATACCATTTTTTGAGCTTCGAGTATTCGGTAGTGATCAACATCGAATATTCGAAGCTTCGGTGGGAGGGGGCTGAAAATATTCTTATCTCTAATAAAGGCAGGAATCTGTGTGTGTGTGTGTCTGTCTGTTGCATTTTTATGTCGAGAACCGTTCATCCAACTGCTGCGGACGCAAGGGAGTGCAAAGTCGCATTTTTGTGTAATATGGATACAGGCAAGTCGCGACACTTTCAGAATGATTAAAATTTTAATAAATGACAGAACAGCACGAGCCGAAAGCCGGGCGCTACATGCGGCCCGGACGGGGTTTATATTATTTAAGAACGAACACTGCACTATAATACAAAACAATAACAGGTGTGTTAGAGCAATACTTTAAATAAGGTAGCCCAACATTTATCAATTAACGAAGTTCAACGAATTTAATACATAAAGAACACGGCAGCAGCATACTTTCAATAAAATCACACATTTTAATTAACGAACAGTTTAAATAAAATTAAATGAATTCCCTCATAGAATAAAAACAGAAATCAACTTGTTGTGCTGTAGTGGTAGGCCAGTTTCAAATCGCATATTTGATACACTGCCTTTATTTTATCTTCAGTCAATTTAAAGTGCTCCCACACAACTGAGGTCTTCGGCATTTTTGTCTTCTCTCTGAGATAAAGTAAATCCATGGGCGTAAATCCCGGGGGGTACGGAGGGGACATGTCCCCCCCTATCCGAGGGTTGTCCCCCCCAAAAAAATTATATATAAAAAAAAATCGCACTATCTATTGTGAAAAATACATGTATGTATACCTAAAATAATTCTGTAAGTAGAAAAAAAAACAAACGCAAAAAATGCATTTAGAAACAGTTGAGTTCCCCCTCCCCTTCCTCACAGTGGTTTGGCCAACTGCCTGCTTTCCCAGGTCATCTCACCTACTCTACACACACGAATCAGGTGTGTGGCTGCGGCTCAATTAATGTTGAACTCCAGTAAGTAGGGTATTTTATTCACTTTAAATAAAGCGATTCTCTTTAATGTAGTTGATGCAGACTCATTCATAAATTAGTTGCGGCAAAATGATGGCCCTTAGTGCCCCTTAGCCTTTTGTGGTTCACACAAAGAATTACTCCTTTCTCACCAATACACCTAACCAAGCCATGGGACAGTGGAAGAGGCGGCCATCTGCTCCATTCTCTGCTACCTTCAGCTTCTCAAGCAGCAGGAGCCTTCAGCTAGATCAGTGGTGGCCAATCTTATCCGCAAAGGGCCGCTGTGTATGCGGGTTTTCGCTGCAACACCCTAATTAGGTCACTAATTAGAGGACTGATTGGCTGAAGAGTCCTCACACCTGGGTTTGATCAGATGACCTACAGGTTATCCCAAAAACCTGCATACACACCGGCCCTTTGCGGATAAGATTGGCCACCCCTGAGCTAGATAGAACAAGCAATTTCGCCAGCTCCCCTGCAAAATCTGCTTCCGTGACAGAGCTGCACGAGCTCACCAAAATTGGACAGTTGAAGACTGGAAAAATGTTGCCTGGTCTGATGAGTCTCGATTTCTGTTGAGACATTCAAATGGTAGAGTCAGAATTTGGCGTAAACAGAATGAGAACATGGATCCATCATGCCTTGTTACCACTGTGCAGGCTGGTGGTGGTGGTGTAATGGTGTGGGGGATGTTTTCTTGGCACACTTTAGGCCCCTTAGTGCCAATTGGGCATCGTTTAAATGCCACGGCCTACCTGAGCATTGTTTCTGACCATGTCCATCCCTTTATGACCACCATGTACCCATCCTCTGATGGCTACTTCCAGCAGGATAATGCACCATGTCAGAAAGCTCGAATCATTTCAAATTGGTTTCTTGAACATGACAATGAGTTCACTGTACTACAATGGCCCCCACAGTCACCAGATCTCAACCCAATAGAGCATCTTTGGGATGTGGTGGAACGGGAGCTTCGTGCCCTGGATGTGCATCCCACAAATCTCCATCAACTGCAAGATGCTCTCCTATCAGTATGGGCCAACATTTCTAAAGAATGCTTTCAGCACCTTGTTGAATCAATGCCACGCAGAATTAAGGCAGTTCTGAAGGCGAAAGGGGGTCAAACACCGTATTAGTATGGTGTTCCTAATAATCCTTTAGGTGAGTGTATATGACTATTCATTTTGACAGCTTTAGTCTAAGTGATAAATAACAAAAGTAGTAATTTTGTAATAAATACAATTGTAATCACTGCTTAAGACTATTCCAAGAATGACATACAGACCTGGACACTCCATAATACCTAAACACTTGCAAATAATCTGTGACTGTAAAAACAGTCAAAGGATACCACATATAGAGACTTTTCCATTTATAAAGCCTGTTTTATCTCAGGCTGTGATATTTTATGGTTTTCCTACTGGAAAATAAGGAGAAAACAAAAGGAAAGTCTTTTAAGGAAGTCCTTAAGTTCAAGTTTTTGATATCACTGACAGCGTCAGCCTTATTTTGTATGTTATTCTTCAGCTCAATTATCGAGACAAGTCCCTGAACAGACATTGAAATGTCTATAACTCTATAAAAGATGTGTCAATAATGGATTCAACAGTTCCAAAAACCTATTCACTGTTTTCTGTCACAATCGGGAAGCAAGGGAATCAAAGGCAGTGTGAGGGTCAAACAAAGGATCTTTATTGATGCTATGGCATTAAAGACAGGACTAGGGAGCAGGAAGCACTTTTATACAAAGAGTAACAAGGGAACAGTACAAGAGGCAGCTGGAGTGAATCACAAAAAGGCAGGAACAAGAGGTAAGACTAATATGAAACAGCCAGAGAAGGAAACAGGAGGGTCGGCTGGGCAGAGTGTGACATTTTCACTTCCATGAGTAAAATTAAAATCCCATTGCAATCAAACAGAAAAAGCACTGTTTCTAACAAAGACTTATATTGTGACACATTTTATCCTGAATTTTGTCAGACTGGTTTACAATTAACACTGGTTATTCCTAGCGACAAAAGAAAAATGTCTAATGGCATTTACAGCTGAATCTTAATAACATAATAATCCTATTATAAAACAGGATCAGAATAACATTGTGTTTATAAATGGCAAACAAAAATCTGGTATTTCATTATTGAAAAGGAGAAATGTTTAACTTTTTTTCCAATTTTACTAAGGTAAAATTTTTGTACAAAAAACCATAATACTTTATATTTTTATCCCCTGAAGAATAAGCAAAATAGAACTCAGAATGAAATAGGCATGGCAAACTGAATAAATGACAATTGAAGATTCTCAAGATTAAGAAATTCAGCAAGTTCATAAGTGACAGAAGATGGATAACCAAGATTAAGCTAAAGGTACTTCTACAATTCAGCGTGTTTAAATATAAATGCATCATAAATCACATAGCATACTTCAGATGGGCAACATTTATTACAATTAATAAAATTTTGGGGTTGCATCACCTATTCTCCAGATCTGCCATGTAGCTGGATCCCTGCCAAGAAGCCATGGCAGAGCCAAAAGGCAAAGCCTCTTTTGACAACAAAAGCACTGCTTCACCATAATCATGCTATCAATAGTAGTGAAAAAACCCACTATTCTGTTGTCCATTTGACTTATGTGCCTTATGAATTCAACACAAATTTGCCGGTAAATCCAAACACCAAATTAAAACAAGGAACACATTCAAAGTTCACAACCAGACTGATTATGTGAGTGGCTCAGTTAGTACATGGTGCTTGTGACTGGAAGGTCTCAGGTTCAACTACCATGCTCAGCAGAGTGATTTCACTGAAAAGTCCTTGAAAAAGGCAGCAGCTCCGGGGACTTTCGGACCCTGCTTTCCTAAAGAAATGTACATTGCTTTAGATAAAAGTGTCTGCCAAATAAATAAAATGTAACCCTGAGGACCAAAACAAAGTCTGAGAACCCATTACAAAATGAAAATCAAATACACAGCTTAATGATCACAGCATAAATGTGTAATTACACAGACTGTGTGTAAATAAGAGGCTCATTTTCAGTTTTTGTTGTTACAAAATATCTAATTTGTGTTCCTGCTACAGACACCAGACAACTGATAACAAGCTGTAGAAGAACTGTAGTCAGAGCCAAAATGAAATGAAAGCTATGCAAACTCAGCCTCCCATTACTACCACAACCACAAAACATAACAGATTACATGCAGGTGGTTTCTGCTGATCCTTAACAAATACTTCAAGGATAAGCAATTTGAGGTTGCCCACCCCATTTCATTTTTTTTGCCTTGCTGGAATGAATTTAAAAATTATACACAATTTTCATGTTTTGTATGGCATACCAAAATGACTCAAATGGGTACAGAACAGGTCATGTTCTACTTAAGTGAAATGGTACGTAAGAAATAAGCTTTTCTGTGATTTTAGTATTTATAATTTGAGTTCATCCAACATTATCATTTCTGAAAAAGCAATACACTGACAAAAAAGAAATTTCCTTTTGTTCTTCCAGGTCATGAAGAATATTTTTGACCACATTTTAAAATAATTTATTTCATTATGAAAAGCATGAAAAGGAGACAGTAGTCTTGTGGGGGGTATGAGTTGATATTAGTTTTAAAGCATAATGGCCTTGAGTTTTTTTTCCCTATGTAGAGTTGAAACTTCATGAACAGAGCAGCAGGTCATCTAAGTCAGTGTTTCCCAACCTGGTCTTCAGGGACCTCCAGACAGTCCTTGTTTTTGCCACTATGAGCTGGGAGGGAGTAAAAAGGTTGACTGTCTGGGGGTCCCCGAGGGCCAGGTTGGGAATCACTGACTCCCAGGCATTCCCATTAGCCACCAGAATGTGGTGAGAAAATTTTCTTCGTTTAACCTGCCAAAGGTGAAAGCATTTCTCAAACAAGCGAAGATGATCTCAGCTGCTAGGCTAAAGGCCACAACAAGTGGCTTGAATGAGATCCAGCAGAAATCGACTGATGTATGAGAGAGGCTAGGCATCTTTGCATGCAAACTGCATTTAGCCTTTTGTGGTTCACACAAAAAATTACTCCTTTCTCACCAATACACCTAACCAAGCCATGGGACAGTGGAAGAGGCGGCCATCTGCTCCATTCTCTGCTACCTTCAGCTTCTCAAGCAGCAGGAGCCTTCAGCTAGATCAGTGGTGGCCAATCTTATCCGCAAAGGGCCGCTGTGTATGCGGGTTTTCGCTGCAACTCCCTAATTAGGTCACTAATTAGAGGACTGATTGGCTGAAGAGTCCTCACACCTGGGTTTGATCAGATGACCTACAGGTTATCCCAAAAACCTGCATACACACCGGTCTTTTGCGGATAAGATTGGCCACCCCTGAGCTAGATAGAACAAGCAATTTCGCCAGCTCCCCTGCAAAATCTGCTTCCGTGACAGAGCTGCTCCAAAGCATCAGAGACATGGCCTTATAATGTACAGACCAGCTGAATTTCACAGGTTTGGCCTGTGTGACTGACTCTCTGATGAAGTGAATGGTTCTTCACATCTAGTTCTGTTCTTTTGAGAGGTCTGATTAAATCACTGACTGACTACATATATTCTGAATGTATTTTTGTCAAATGCAACTCCCACATATCACAGGGCAAGACAACCAATAATGCACTTGTTTTCCCTGCCTGCCATGATGAAATTACACTCTCCCCAGGTTGAGCATCAGGGTGCTGTGCATATAAAATTGATCAATTCAAACTACAATTCAACTAGTCAGCATAATTTCCAGTTTGGTTAGGATGCCCAACTATGGAATGCAGTCTAGAAGGGTCCCCTGACATGGTCAGCCCTGGTTGAAGGCCAGTTTATTCACAGTATTTATTTTGGTACCGTGAAAGCCACATGACACATGCAGGCTGGCTGTTCCCAAGAAGCTGACCACCATTGGTTGATGGCCATTTTGCTTAGATCTGCACAGCCCCCTTTAAATGGACCTTTGCCCATTTCCCCGTAATGAGCTTGGGTCAGAAATTTCTGTGTGAATCAGATCTGCAGTCCATAGCAAAATGTACATTCTTATCACAGACCTGCCACTGCAGCATGCATTTAGGTATCCTATTGCAGAGCAGGACGGCTGCTCTTCCAACCCTTGAATCACCGTTGCACCTTCTGCTGCACAGTGGGGTGTAAACCGGTAAGTCTCAATTTTCTTTCTTTGGCATGGTGACCTTTCTCTCAACCAGTCGCTTCAGAGACGAGGCCATACTGGAAACAGTACATCGACAGTGTGCCCAAGACACATCACTTTCCATGCTGTACTACTGTAAGTTTAAAGGCAGCTGGGGATGCAAAAGGTTCTGTTCTGTTAGATCTGTGGTGCATTTTATAACACCTGCCTAACCCACTGTCATTTTTTCTTCACTGACGTTCACTAAGAATCAGCTATGCAGTCAGTGCAATTACATACTTAAACACACAGAATAATATGAAAGTTCTGTTTCAGACCTGAATGCCTATTTGGCAGGAAGGCAAAAAAACTACAGTCTTTTGAACTACACATGGTAAGCTGATCTCAGGTTTTGTTCTGCCCATTTCCAGCAGAGAACAGGTCTAGGAATGACATGCCCACCTATCATAACATATGACTACTGTATTACAGCAGTCTCTAGGAACCGTATTTAAAATCATACCAGATCACTCAAAGGAAATCACCATGTGACATGATCTCAACAGGATGGATAGAAGGACTGCTCAATAACTAAAGCATTGTTAATTATTTTCCCCAGGTTTATTCCTCACACAAGCATTCAGTACAAATACAAGATGGAGGCATTCCCAGATTAGTGTAAGAAAATTATTGGTTTCATTAATTTGGAAGGGCAAAGCAAAAAAAAAAAAAAAAAGCAACTTGTCTCGGTGAATTTCTTATGTTTTCTGCATCTATTCATAGGGCAGTCATAAGACACCCCTACTACCTCCAGAGTAGAGAAAGGCTTCATTCCTCCACATCCAATCTACACAAATGATATTTGCAAATTGAAATATGGACCAAATACAGAGCAGTAACCCCAAGACTCTTTGTAAACCAGAGCTAAATATTCACCATGGGATAACTAGCCACAGGCCAAACAGCTACACTGAGGTCAGAACAGGTGTTGATGAGAGCCCACAATTCCACAGGTGGTCAGTCCCAATATACAAACCTTCTTCCAGTAATCACTGAAGATCTGATATAACAGCAACATGAGGATGCACCTTCACCGGGACGCGGAAGTTTGATGGTCCTAGAAGCCTTGCTTTGGCTTACCAGTAACATACTTTGGGCTGCAGCCCCCAGTGTGGAAGACCTGTGTTTCAGTCTTTTCAAGGCCTACTCAGGAGTGATAGCACTTTTGATGGGACACCCAATGCTACTCATGTGTGCCTTCAATATTTGTTCAATGTCAATATATAGATGGAGGCAAGTATTGGTGTCAACCCAAGACACTATTGCAGTGCTTGTTAGTTCAGCCTATACAATAGATTATAAAGAGAGGAAGTTTGGAGGTGGAAATAAATGACATTCAATGATCACTTCAGAAATACATTATATAATTATCAAAGGGTGTAGGTTTGGTTTCAACAATAGTAAGGACCAAATCAGCCCCAAATACCTCAACACACACTATAGAGTTGAGTTATACAGCCATACATTCATCTTCAGTACAGGCAAATCCATTCAGGATTATGCTGATTGTGAAGACCATTCTCGGTGGCATCTGTGTTTTTTAAATATTACCTTTCATAAAGACTCTACATTTGTAGCCTGGCATGTACACAGCCTAAATACAAAATCTGGTTAATTTTAAACCGGAAAAGGATGCAATGTGTATATTTGAAAGTTCGTCGGCATTTAGCATTTAACCAAAATATAAAAAACAGATATGACAACCAAACTTTCAGTATTCAGTGTTGTTCAGTTTAGATCTTACTGAGGCCCACATTGATTACTATATCAGATTTGTTTCTGACTAATTAATATTTCAAACTACAAAAACTATACAAAACTGATAATCCCAAACTAATCACATCTACATCCCATACCATTTCTGCAGTAAAGCTTAGATGATAATCCTGGAAACCCATCCCAGGAAGCAAATGACAACATGCCAATGCATCGCAGAGATCACACACCATGATCAATTTATATAACACTTCATCTGAAATGTTTTTTTGACAGAGAACATTAGCTGAACACACAACCAAGCTCCACACACACACACAGTAAAGGAATCAAACCCAAAACCCTTCAGTTCTGGGGCCACCATATTGCCCTAATTATAGCACATAAAGGAAATCAAAACAATGTGTATTATAGTACATTTTCACCATGTCCGATAAGATCAAAATTACCCAAGAAATCATGATTCGTATGATCAACATAAAATGGGTCATTATTTTTGAAAATGTTTTAACGTATTTGATAAAGAATTTTTATAGTTCTACCCTTTATGTGTGAACACAATAAACTGAACAGAAATACAGGTCTATTAAAACATCTATAACTGTTTAGGTGTCATTTTAAAAGTACTTTTAATAAGCGAAATCAGACGTCGGTACAATCGGGGCGTCAGTTACAGCTCCACCTTAAACAATACTCTGCAGAAACTCTGATGGGTTTTCAGATACGGTTTGCTTGCTTGCGTGATTGCTTGTTGTTTTTAACAAACATTCACATCAGTAGCGAAGAGAAGTAAATTGGGAGGCAACTGATAAAACTGATACACATTTTAAAATAAAGGAAACACGTACCTTATTTTGAAATGCAACCGAGCTCATCCCCTTGCTATGGCTAATACTTCCAGGCAGAATCCAAAAGTGCTTAACACTTCATTAACAAAAAAGTAACCAAACAGACCAGCAATAGATCTGTGAAATTCAGGTGTTTAACCTTGTAGGTATAAAAAAATCACTTTAAGGTCGATGATAGATGAAACAGACACGCAAAAATGTGATAACGTATTTTCTATCCTTCCTTCTAAATTAAGCTAGATGATCGTTCCTTCTCTTAACTAAAACACCCTCCGCCCTTTTCGATCCCGCTGTGACGAAACAGTACCTGTCGCGTGACAGGGGTGCACAGTGAGTGAGTGCGGCTTGTGTTCCTCTTATAGCAGTACCTGCGCTCTATGTTTGTTTGATTGGGCTTAGCTTGTAAATTGAAATACGTATAATAAAGTTGGATCATTTTTTGAATATCAGTCTAAATCTTTAAAACTAAAAGAGCAAATGTTTCACTGAATGTGTCACCTTTATATTATTACAGCTACACAAGCCATTCATACACGAGTATCAGCCCCTTAACGTATGCTTGTTTGTAGATGAGATATCAGAAACTATGAATGCCAGTTATTGCTCATTTGCCTGGGGCTTCAGTGACAATTGCTATGGAATTTGGTAGCATGTCATAAGGAATTGTTTTGAAGGTGATGCCAGTTTTATGAAAGGCATTTTTTAAATGGGTGGAAACAATGGGTGGATAGAATAAGCGTGCCTGTCAGCGTACCCCAAAACCCATGAGCAAAATGAAATCAGCCCAGAAGCGTCCGTTTCCAACTGGAGACATGCCACTACCTCACCAAGCAAGTTAAGTGTTACATTTAAGTACACCATGTACTCAATCTCCCACAAACCACAGAGCAGTACGTATTTCCCTCATCAGAGGCAGCGAGAAGGCACTGTTCAAGGCATGGACATAACTTATCAAAACCAATAAACAAGACTTACTAATACAACACTCCCCCCAAATAATCATGTCTCCCACTAAATGGGTTGAGATCTCAAGCCCCCCAATTGTAAAACCAAAGTTATGCCCTTGGTTGAAGCACTCTGCCTCCTGCATCAGGTGGTCTAACTCTTGGTAACCTCTCAGCGAGATCATGCCATATGAAATAAAAGATTACAAGGCTGTAATAATTAAAGAAAAATAAGAAACCCTGGGGAAATCCAATTTACGACTGCTCTTAGTCCCAACTTCAGAGCTCCACACATTCTCTACTCAAATTACCACTATTCTCCCATCTCCCAGTGCTGCCTACCACTTTATCCATATAGCTAATTGCACCTAACCAGCCTGGGTTGGGACCGGCTGACCTCCCAAATAGCTTTTTGTAATAACCCCTATATCTCCACGGTACCTGCCTTATACCATCCCCTGACTTGCTCAACCATTGGTTAAAAAGGAAAAATACTACAGGCTTAATACCATAGCTCAATTACATTGAGGAAACCAGTTATTACAGCAGGGATTAGCCTTTTGCTGAATCATTAATTCAAGAAGCAAACATCAGTAAAACAGCAGTAAATTATACAACATCATGGTTTGTAGTCATTCTTTACTATATCGATGATTATAAAAGTGACAATGTGTCATAACATTATTATTTAACATTCTTGAGTTTATGCATCGCAATGCTTCATGCTATAATATGTATGTTATAATTTGTAAATTAACTAATAACAATCATAAGATCATAAATCATTATGATCATAAGTCATTATTATTCTTCCACAGACCCTGTCACTTGTAATATACAAGTGAGACAGATAGTGTACTTTTATTTCAGAGTATTAGGATTAGTTTGTCCATTATGCTACAAAATATAATGCAAAATGTCAGGTTTCTTTTCTTTTCAGATCAGTAAATGTGTGTTCATTGGTTTCCTAAAATTACACATCACTGAAGTTCAGCATGCAGATGGGGACAGGAAGGCACAGTGTGGTGCTCTCAGGTTGTTTTGGCGCATGGTTTGAGCCCTTTTTTGAACGGAGGCCACTATCTAGTGGATTCAGGAAATACAACAGAGAGCAGCATCTAGTGGATTTAGAGAACACAGCATATGGTTCATGAAGGTACATTTGGCCATTGATAGTCATAAGTCAAAAAGTATTCCATGTATTTGAAATATTCCCATTATTTCAGAAAAACAATACATGGATGAAGATCTACACTTGGTGTCATTTTCAGAAAAAATTGCCCTCGAAAAGAAGCAGCAACACCATGTGGTAGCAAATGAAGTAAATGGCAGCTGTAGAAGACACCATAAGGTGTAAGATAAGATGAACTTTGTTATTTGCATGAAGGGGCATTTAGGTGTTACAGCAGCTGTTATAGACGGGGTCAGACACTATGCACAACATGAGCATAGTATGATTGTCCATTCCTCTCGTGTGCCACGCCCCCTCATTAACCCCATGTGGATTCCCCGTGTTCATCAGCTGTTTCCAGTTACTGTCATTAGTTCAGTGCATTTAGTCCGCGTTTCAGTTTGTTTCCCCAGTCCGGTCATTGTTATGTCAGCCCGTGTGTTGCTTGCTCCTTGTGTTGCTGAGTCTAATAAACTCTGTGTTTGCCCTAACTCCTGGCTTCCTGCGCCTTTTCTGCGTTCCGTGCACCGTCCGGCGGGACAGAATGACCGGACTCACAAACAAGAACCCAGGAATAAATGAGGCGGAATACCTCAACCTCGCGGAAGAGGTTTTATACTGGCTTCGCCAGCCCGAAGTCCAGGAGGATCACCTGCTTCTGGCAATAGCCAGCCAGAGCAGGGACGTTTTAGAGAAGACGTCCCTACCCGGAGACGCATACATCACAGAAGAGGTGCGCGATAACGTGTGGCGACTGAGACGCGGGGTAGCGGAGGCAAATATGCAGAAGGTAGCCCTCACCAGCGGACTGCCTTTTGGTCTGCTCTCTGCCTTAATGGAGGTACCCGAAGCACCGGCGCATGCCACAGGACAGCTGGAAAAAAAGCGGAGAAGACACAGGCAGGAAGATGCCCAGGAGGTATGTCTGGGGGGCTCTCTCTCTCTCCGCTGCTTCCTTGGCTGGGTGTCAGGAGGACCCCCTCCCTGTTCTAAACCCGGCAGTGTTCGTGTCTGCTATCGCCTGCCCTGACTGTCCGCCCGCTACTTCGCTGCCCATGTTTGCAGCTTTCCCCTTTTCCGGGACGCGCCTGGTCCTTAAAGGGGCCAGGTCCATTTGGGACTCCATCCCGCGGATCCCCAATTTCCCAAACCGGGCAGCTTCCACGGTGCCTGCGGCTGCTTCCACGGTGGCTCGGGTGCCTGCGGCTGCTTCCCCTGTGTTTCCGGTATCGGCAGCAGCTGCTGCACCGCCCGAGGTCCCTGCTGCTGCTGCACCACCCGAGGCCATTCCTGCTCCTCCTGCCCAGTCCCCTGTGCAGCCCCCAGCAGTCCCTGAGACTCCTGTGCAGCCGCCAGCGGTCCCTGAGACTCCTGTGCTCCCCGGCTCTGCCCGCAGCTGCGCCACCCGGGGTCCCAGCTCCCGTGGCTCCAGGCCCTGCGGCCTCGGCTGCTGTGCCCGAGCTCCAGGCTCCGCCCACGCCCAATGTCCCGGCCCAGGCTCCCTCAGCCTCGGTCCCCCGGGTCCCAGCTCCCTCGGCCTCAGTCCCCGAGGTGGTCGCTGATGACCTGACCCCTGCTCCTTCCTCCACAATGGAGTTGGAGGAGGAGCTGGAGTGGGACCCCTCGGGGATCACCCTGACTGTGCCTGTGGACCCCTCCAGGGGGTCACCCCAACCACCGGCACGGTGGTTCGCAGCCAGGTTGCCGCCTCTCGGTCTCCCGGAAAGGGAAGGGGCACCAACACTGGGGTAGACTCCTGCAATCACCCTTACACCCCCAGGCTCCATCTCAGGGGCTGGCCCCAGCCTTACCCAGGGCACCTTTCAGCCAGCCACGGCCCGACCATCGGCGTCCCCTCAACAGCCTGCGGGTCCCTCGCCCACGGCTCTCCCCTCAGGTCCCTCCTCGCCATCTCCACCAGCCCCTTTACCTGCATCCTCGCCGCCCTCAGCCCCTGTTCCAGCCCCACAGAGGCCTGTTGCCCCAACATGCCCTAAGTCACACCCACAGAAGGTCCCCTCTGCTCCCTGTTGCCCCCTGCCCTTAGATCCCTTGGCCCCTGTGTTCACTCCCCATCCTGTTTCAACATCGTTCCCCTTTAGTTCCTTTGTGCCCTCCATGTTTGCTCCCCGTCCTTCCGTGCCATTGCTCCCCTCTGGTCCCTTTGTGCCCCCTGTGTTTCCCCTTCGTCCCTCAGTGCCCTCTGGTCCCTTTGTGCCCCCTGCGTCTTTTCCGTGTCCCTCTGTGCCTTTGTCCCCTTTCGGTTCCTTTGTGCCTCCCATGTGTCCTTCTTGTCTGTTTGTGTCCACACCCCCTGTTCGTCCCTATGTGTCTCCTGTAGGTATGCCCCCTGGTGTGGTCCCTTCGTCTCCTTTAGTGTCCCCCGGTCCCATGTTTCCTTTTTTGGTGCCCCTGTGTGTGTCTGCGTTCCCTGTGGTGTGTCGTCTGTTGTTCGGGTTGGTTTCGTTGTGCCAGTTCTTTGTGTCTGTGTTGTTCCCCGTGGTGCATTAATGTTGTTCCTTTTGTCTCCCCAGGTGCCATTGTGTCCCCGATCCCCGTCACTCCACTCCCCTTGGGCGCGCCCAGAGTGCGCGCCTTTGGGGGGGGGGGGGTCCTGTCATGCCCCGATTGTCCGCTCCTCTCGTGTTTGTTTCCCCAGTCCGTCAGCCCGTGTGTTGCTTGCTCCTTGTGTTGTTGAGTCTATTAAACTCCGTGTTTGCCCTAACTCCTGGCTTCCTGCGCCTTTTCTGCGTTTTGTCCAGCGGGACTGTATGAAAGGATATAAATATATAGACAATGTACTGTATACAACCCTATTTCCAAAAAAGTTGGGAGGCTATGTAAAATTTAAATAAAAACAGAATGCAATGATTTACAAATTATATAAACCCATATTTAATTGACAATAGAATAAAGACAAAATATCAAATGGTGAAATAGAAAATGAATTGTTTTATGATAAATATATGCTCAGATTGAATTTCATGCCAGCAATACAGTTCAAAAAACAAGGACAGGGGCATACAGTATTTACCACAGTGTTGATCAATTCTTTTAACAGCATTTTGTAAAGAGTAAGAAAATAAGTCCCATTCTTGCCTGATATAAGATTTTAACTTCTCAACAGTTCGGGGTCACCTTTGTATTTGTTTGTTTCATGATGCGCCAAATGTTTTCAATGACAGGTCTAGACTGCAGGTAGGGCAGTCTAGCACCCGGACTGTTCGACTACAGAGCCATGCTGTTGTAAAACGTAGATAGCAGTTTGGCATTGTCTTGCTGAAATAGAAGGCCTTCTCTGGAAAAGATTCTGTCTGGATGGCAGAATATGTTGCTCCAAAACCTGTATATTCGTTCAGCATTAATTACTAAATGTCCACACAATGTTATAAAAACCTGTTATTTTAACAATTTGGGGACCATTCTTCAGTGCCCACCAGTGGAAACTCAATTTAATAAAAATCTGTGACTGCAATCAAAAAATGTAAAATGTGAAAAGTAGGGATGCTCATTTCGATTAATTTTCCCAACCGACAACCGCCATTCGTTAACCGAACATTAACCGTTAACTGATTAGATTAGAATATTAAATTCCTCTGGGGTCGGCGGTCCCGCCGGCGGGATCTGACAGAAATTTCGCCAAACCAGTTAAATAACTCTGCGAGGTTTTATCATATACACATTTAAAAAACACCCTCAGAAACCTTGGACGGTCTACTTTTCAAATATATATATAGGTAGAAACTAAATATATTTTTATAGCTTCGTGATACGAATAGAAAGAACAAGAGTGACTGACTTAAGCGTCTGCGTCTCGAAGCAGCTCTGATCGCCTTCCCACTTGCAAATTATGCTATTCGCATGATAACAACATGATAATCCGACAGTTAGTATTGGATAAAGAAATATGTGAATACGCCCATTGTAACCGAAATAAAACAAGAGCACATGTCTGGGTAGTGTTTACACCGATCGGCTACAATATAGCACACGGATACGTCTCTGCCGCTGAAGCTTTGCGCCAATGTTTCCATTTTCAGCAGCAAAGCTCGTACCTGTGTTCATGGCTCAGTGGGCTAAGCCTGTGTGCCTGTAATCACAGTCGCCGATTCAAACCCAGTGTATTTAGAACGTGAAAAGCGATCTTCAGCTGAGATGCCACAAAACTTCATACTACTACTAATAATTAAAATATATATAAAAACATTTTAAACCGTTTCACTGAGTAATATTCGGTCAAAATTAATTATTTCGGTTAACGGTTAAACGGTCAAAAGGAGCATCCCTAGTGAAAAGTCATTTTGTTTGGTTACTCATGACAAAGTTTAGGGCTGGGTAGGGGTTAAGGTTATCATTGCCGGGATTAGATTTTCCCAAAGAAATTAATGGATGGTCCCCACAAAGATATGACTACACTTTCCAGGTCCCTACAAAGATCTGTGAATACAATCAAAAAACTAAAAATATTCAATCCCTATTGACTTTGGTTAGGGCTAGGGCTGGGTATGGGTTAAGGGTGCCATGTTGGGATTAAATTTTTCCCCAAATAAATGAATGGAGAGTCCCCACAAAGATTTAATTACAAACTGTGTGTGTGTGTTTCTGTGTGTGTGTACGTGTATGTTTGAAAAGGAGCGCGATTAATCGTTTAACCATTCAAAATGTTTGTTCAGCTATCAGGCAAGATAAAGCCACTTATTCTCTAATATTCCTTGTTGATTTGTGAACAAAGAATTGTTATGCTCAAGTGAAAGTGAGAGAGTCCAGAGTTAAAAATGCTTTAAAATACTTTAAAAATTAAAATACTTTAAATTAACTTTTTTCTGTTTTGTAAAATAAATATATCAGTGTATGTTTTTGGGAAATGTGAAGATTACAGTTCGTACCATATTAGTCACCAGTTAGTGGTTTATACAGTGGTACCTCAGTTCTCGAACTCATTAGAACTCGAATTTCTTAAAAGTCAAACCAACCATTTCGAAAAAAAATTACCTAGAACTCGATCTGAATCTTAGAAGTCAAACCGTGACCACCGACCTAAGACAATTTGTATGCGCGGAGAAATGAGTCATGCGGCACCTCTCTCAGCGGGAACAAAGGGTAATGCTTCAGTCTCAGCCTCGCATTGTGCATGTTTACACTAGCTGAATACAGTAAAAATACATTTAGACAATGATAGACAGTAACAGTAATTATTACATAATAAAATAAATTTAAAAATAAAGATTTCTTATTCATTATTTTAATATTAATAATAAACGATTAATACATTTAATAATAATAATAATAATAATAATAATAATAATATTGTCGTGCCGAGCTGGGACGGAATGGAGACAAAGGCGCAGACGTCAGGGTATCGGGGAATACAGGGTTTAATTACAGGAAAGGCAGGCAAAACGCAGATGGACAATACAATGACCGGACTGGGGAAACAAACTGAAACGCGGAGGAAATACAGAGGACTAATGACAACAACCAGAAACAACTGATCACATGGGGATTCCACACAGGGTTAACGAGGGGGCGTGGCACACGGAAGGAGCGGACGATCGGGGCAGGACACTGTCAGGGTCAGCCCCTGTTGTCTCACTCTGTGTCCCTTCCCCGTTTGGCCAGCAGGCATTGCTGGTCATCCCGTTCTTTATGTTAGTCTTTGTTCGCCCCTGTTGCCTGTCTGGTCATGTGGTTCAATGTGTTGAGCATGTGGTTGTTTGTGTACCCTTCTGTCCTGTGTTCGAATCCCACCTCCTCTGTTTTTGTATTTTGACTCCCTAGTGTTTCATTTGAGTTTCGTTAGTTCTTGTGTCTGATTTTGTAGTTGGTTTTGGTTTTGTTCCTTGTGCCCCTGCTTATCTCTTTATCTGTTTAAATTCCCTAGTGTTTGGTTTCTGTTTCCTTGGTTAATTCTTAGTTTCCCTGTTTTGTTCCTTTGAGTTTATTAGTTTCACCTGTGCTCTGTTTTCCTGGTCTGTTAATTAGTCTAGTGGGTCGTCCACCCTTCTGTGCCTGCACTATGCCTCGTTCCCGTGCCTGAGCCGCCCGAATACATGACAGGACACATTGTTTGGATACATTTATTTTCTTACTTTACAAATTACTGTTTTGATAAATGTGCTTAGATGTGTTTAGTAGAGCATATGCTCTTCTTGTTTTATCCGGTTAATTTTTTGTTTAAATGATAAAAAAAAACATATTTAGGTGTAATTTTTTGGGGCCATGAATCAATTAATTAGTTTTCCATTATTTCTTATGGGGAAAATTCGATCAGAACTCGAACTTTTTAGGATTCGATCTGGAGTTCTGAAAGGACTAAGTTCGAGAACTGAGGTACCACTTTATTATACCAGTGCATGTGCGGAGTTCACTCTCGTTTTGTTTACTTCCTGCTTTCCGGAGCAGTCACTCAAGAATCAGAAACTTTATTGTCATTATACAAAAGTATAACAAAAATTGCATGCAGTCCCTTGCAGTGCAAAAATAATAAAATATTAAAAGCAATAAAATCATTTTCTTATGTACAAAAATTATATAACAGAGCTTATTTTTGTGTATTTTTACCTTATTCACTCTTGGTTGTGGGTTACTTCTAACTAATGGTGCCATATATTGATTGTGCAAATGTCTGGCATCGAAAAATTCACCATTTGTCTTGTATTTTCTGACACACACAGGGCTCTCAAGTCTCACGCATTGGCCTTGAGACACATGCATTTCAACCAGTTCACATGCTCGCATACCACATCTTGTGTTTCTCATGCTGAGAAGTAAGGGATGACGCCCTCCCGGGTGTCCCGTTATATAGAATTAATGGATGATGCGCAGGTATATGAAGTGAAGCTCTCCACCAAGTTCATAACTGTCCCAAGTTATAAAGAGTTAATAGCCACCTGCCAGTCAATCATAATATAGCTGTCAGGGATCTGGGCGGCTCGGGCGCAGGAACGTGGCATGGTGCAGGAACACAAAAGGTGGATGACCCACTGGCGGCTCCAAGAACACAAAAACGGGATTTATTAAGTAAAACAGAAAACACTATGAACATAACAAAAAGAAAACAACCACAAGGGGTCAAAAACTAAAGGGGAAAAATAAAGACTAAATGTACAAAGGGGAATCAGGAAAATAGGCAACAAAGTATCCAAAACTAAAGTACAACAAAACCTTCAAGATCTAGCAGCAGCAATCATCAAACAACAATCAACAAACCACTAGGGAACAGGGGGGTATTCCAGAAAGCTTGGTTAACTTACCATTTGGTAAATCTTAACCTCTGGGTTGATATACCCCAAACCCGCATACCATGAGTATGTCGGTTCCAAAACACCTGAGAAGAGTAAGTTCAATCAACCTCCTATTGCTTACCCAGAGTTAATGCGCGTGCACCGTGCATACATAAAGACGTTTTCAATTGATCGCCGATTTCACGAGTCAGAATGGAAAATCAAAGTGAAAAAAAGAGAGCGGCATACTTCACAGAGGCGGAGTTGGACGTTTTAATGCATGCATATGAGGAATTCAAGCCAATAATAATGAAAAAAAGCAATACGGCTGCATCGGCTAAAGAAAGAGTTGGCTTGGCAAAAAATAAAGGACAGAGTAAATGCGTGTGTATTAAATTGCAAATTTGACATCGCCTCCCCTTTTATTATAATGCAAAATAATTAAACACATAACCCTTCCGCATCCTTTTTACTGTTAAATCACTATGAAAGCATTTACTTTTCCTGCCATTCATTTCTTTAGGTTAAAATAACAATGTGTATCGACTAGGAATATATGGTTTCTTATTTAATAAGGTGTAATCCTTCTGGAGACAGAAGAACTTTGAGCCAAGTCAAAATGAAACACAAAAACATTCTGCAAAAAGGTAATTGATTACACGATCACTTAACTATTTATTAAACACGATTTAGTATATTCTTTCTGTCATGTAGCTAATAGAAAAAAGGCTGAAGCCCGTCTAACTGGCGGGAGCCCACCACCACCTCCCCTCACCCCATCTGAGGGCAACCAGTGGTAACCAGCATTGTACTGTCCTGTAATGATTACCTATAGTTAGTGGAAAAAAGTAATGAGTTTGATGATTTTAACAAGGCAAAAAATTAAGGATACAAAATCAAGTTACCTGCACATTGATACTATGAATAGATTTCCTCCGCTATCTCGCTGTACTTGTATAGTGACAATAAATACATCTATCTATCTATCTATTAACATAGTCTCCCTCATTTATTGAAGGAGCTTTAATAGGAATGTAGGTGCCATCAATGCACCCAATTATGAATGAATGAATGAATGCCTTTTATTGTCACTATACATGTATTACATGTATTCCAAATTACATTTGGAAACCCTGAAATAGAAAGTCATATAGGGAAGTATCAAGTGTGTGTGTGTGCAGGATGAATACATGTAGGCTATAGATATAAATAGTATGACTATATATTAAATATGCATCATAGATTTTACTACAAAGGACAAACCTATAGCCTACCACTCTGTGGAATTCCTCTTTAATAACACGCAGAGCTTTATGGACAGGGAACTGTATAAACGTGTGTAAGAAGCGTTAAGTACCAGACATACTGTGCGAATGGCTCTACACACAGTTGCCTTTCCTATATGCTCTGCGTCGCCCATATTGTACAAAAAATGCCCTGACGCAAAAAACCGAAGTGCTATGCACAGAATGTTTTCTGTGCTAAGCGCAGACCCGCGGTTTGGGTTTGTGATATATATGCAATATGCGGTTTCAAGAGATGTTAAGTAAATGAACGATTCTTTTGAAAACTGATAACGCTTTTTCAAATAATCATTAGGAAATGACAATACATCAATACGCGGTCTTATAACTCTCTCCCGGCGAAAAAAACCTTGTATAATTTATGCCTCCACGTTCACAGGATCGTCATCAAAAGGGCACGCCATGCTCAGTAACCTTCTGCAACAAACTTATCCTGGAACATAACCTGCTCAGTAGCAGGTTATCTTCAGAGAGTAAGCTGCTATGGTTACGTACATACCCAGAAAGTTAACCTCCGTTTTTGGAACCGAAAGTTGAGGTTATCCACTAACTTACCCTTAAACTTACCCGGGTATGTCACATAACCTGTGGCCTGTACTACGAAGGGGGTTTAACCAAATCAGACTTAACCCCGAGGTAATTTGCGAACGCGAGGTTAACAAAATCATGTTGACTCCATCGGGGCTAATCAGTACTACGACGCCAGTTAAGAAGTTGATTTGTTAAATCGGTGTTAACTGCATTGGAGTTTGTGCGCGTTCACATATATGGAGCACGTTCGGCAACGCAAGGCACCGTTTGACTCATAGCGCGATCTCCATATGTGTCACGGAGGAAGACTGCATGCTAATTATGCAGCGTTATGAGGAGTTTAAATCAACCCTTTAAAGAAAGTCCAATAACACTGCAGGTAACAAAAGCAGGCAGGCTTGTTGGCAAAGTATTGAAGACGAAGAAAATGCATACGTACATTTTCACGGTAATAAAACGTGGTCTAAAATATCCCACGACCGAGTATTAGACAATGCAGTGTTTTCTGAAAAGAATTGAAATACTGTTAATAAATACAGAGACTAACAGATGCGACACAATTCAGAAGTCACCTATTATATGCTGCTAAGTAATATAATGCTCCCTGAAGTTCCATTACTATATGTTACTCATAATGAAACCTAATGTTAACAATAACTGATCCGAGTTCAAATGCAATAGTAGTGGAAAGCGTTCGTCGCAGCAAGTCAAGATGAAATATAGAAACATCATGTCAAGTGGTAGGGCTATGTATTTATATTTCTACTCATTATGAAAGATTTGTTGTGTCTAGCCTTCACTAATAGCGTGTTTCTATGTTTTACAGCTAATAATAAAAGGTGTCTGTTAATATGACACTTAATAGAAGGTGAGCCACTTTTAACAAACAATTAAATGATTTACAACAGGACAAAACGAAAAAAAGAAGCATATGTGTAGTGAGAAAACGACTTGGAACCTGTCACCGCGATTAAGTTAGCCTCATATTCGATATTCAGTTTTCTGGCTTTAATATCTTTACGGAATTAAGTAAGGTGGCCGTTTTTAATGACAGAATTGTGATGTCCAGTACACAGACATCGATGCACACCGATTATTTTTCTGCTTCAAAACATTTTGTGATTTGTGCCAAATCATGTTAATCGCTAATATAATAGGCTATAGGTCCTTTCAGCTGTAATGATATATGGTGGTTTAGTATTTTGGGGTCATGGCGACTGTTGCACACCCCTTTGTTTCCCAGATTGCTTTACATGCAAATTTTAATTAATTTTTGTATCCGTATACTGTGCAGTCGACAATACATGAATGGGTTAATAACATTAAAACTAGACAAGACAGGCACATCTAGTGAAGTGTGCTTTGATCAGTGGACAACAGGGAACAATGCACACCCCTTGGGTTTTCAGAATAACTTTCTCTGTAACAGTTATTAATGAATACATTGAATGCATATTATATGCCATTGCTCCATTTCATACATATTAACAGAGAGAGCCCCTCACGATTCGCGCGCCAATGTGGTACGGATCATCCAGGTACGCCGGCATTGTTTTCGGAGAAATTGTAGTGGGAGGGGCGGTGCTCATATAGGGCTGGCTTACGCAGAAACCTCGACTTAAACAAGAACAAAAACTGCTCGGAGCAGTTTTGAGACTTAGGGTAAATTGCCATAGCAACATGTCTCGACTAAAACCTACCCACCTTTCGTAGTACGGGTTAATCGCGAAGTTACACCACACGTCATCAAGTTACTCGCAAAGTTACCCCGATAAGCCAGTAACCCCGCTTCGTAGTACAGGCCACTGCTTTCTGGAATACCCCCCAGAACAGATACAGGGACTTAAATACAGAAACCAAAACTGGGTAATAAGACTAACACAGGACAGGTGAGACTAATTAACAAAGACCAGGAAAACAGGGCACAGGTGAAACAAATAAACTCAGGAGGAAAACAAGGAAACTAAGAACTAACTAAGGAAACAGGGAAACATAAACCAACACTAGGGAATTACAAACAGGTAAAGACACAAGCAGGGGCACAAGGAACAAAACCAACTACAAAATCAGACACAAGAACTAAAGAAACTCAAATGAAACACTAGGGAGCAAAATACAAAAACAGAGGAGGTGAGATTCGTACACAGGACAAGGATCACAAGCAACCACATGCTCAACACATTGAGCCATGTGGTCAGACAGGAAACAGGGGAGAACAAAGACTAACATGAAGAACGGGATGACCAGCAACGCCTTCTGGCCAAACGGGGAAGGGACACAGAGTGGGACAATAGGGGCTGACCCTGACAATAGCACTTGTTATCTCCGGGTAAATTCCAAAATGAATATCATAAGGACATAAGAAATGTACTAATAGCTCGGAGCTGTTCAAATCTTATCTAGCTCTGATTAAAAGGAACATAGAGTTTTAGTTTCCACTATACTAACAGGGAAACTATTCCATACTCTAACTATATGCTGTGTAAAGAAGTGCTTTCTCAAATCCAATTTAAAATGTTCTTCTGCTAATTTTCACCTATGGCCACAAGTTTTAGTATTTAACCTAATATTGAAGTAGCCATTTAGCTGAACAGCAACTAGACCTGTTAGAATTTTATATACCTGGATCATGTCCCCCCTTAGTCTCCTTTGCTCAAGGATGAACAGATTCAGTTCAGGTAGACATTCCTCTAAGACCAGGGGCCTCATGTCTTGATCCAAGATGGCGGCATCGGTGTTTTTGCGTTTGTTTGTGTAGTTTTTTGTGTTTGTGGAAGTGTTTTTACATTTTTTGGGATACTTGAAATTGATGCATTTAAATTCTGGGACCCAGAACTGTGTCAGCAACAGTAATCAGCAACATATTATTTAACTAGTTTTGGAAACTAGTTAAATCTTCCTCGGGTGATGTGTCACCTTTCATCCTTCCTGAAGTTATAAAAACGAACCAAGGTGAAGTAAAGGGTAAACAAAATTTAGTAGATGCATTCAATAAGCACTTTATTAATGCAGGAATGACTGCCCAGTCTGTTCTTTCATCCATCTCTGTGGATAGTAAAACCCCCACAGATTCTAATATAAGTTTGAATAAATTCAACTTTTCTCATATACCTGCATCTGAAGTACAAAAGGCACTATTAAACCTAAAATGTAAAAAGTCTGCTGGTCCAGATCAGATTGAGCCATATTTTCTTAAAATTGCTGCAAAATTGATAGCTGGACCTGTCTCTTCCATTTTTAATCTTAGTTTAAGCAGTGGCTACATTCCCAAGTCATGGAAATCAGCACTTGTCTTCCCACTATTAAAAAGTGGTGACCCTTCGGCCCTGGATAATTATCATCCTATATCCAGATTATCTGTTAGAGTCCCTTATAAATGAACAACTAAAACATTTTTTAGCAAATAATAGTGTTTTAAGTCCCATGCAGTCTGGTTTCAGACAAGGGCATAGTACAATTACGGCTGTAACCTCTGTTACAACTGATATTATTACTGCATTAGATAATAAAAAGTCTTGTGCTGCATTGTTTATTGATTTATCTAAAGCGTTTGACACCGTTGACCATCATCTTCTTCTGCAAAGATTGAAAAGCATAGGTTTCAGCCATACTGTATTAAATTGGTTTTCTAATTATCTGAGTGGTAGAACTCAGTGTGTGGCTGTAGACAACTTTATCTCTCCCTTATTAGTAGTAATAATGGGTGTCCCCCATGGATCAGTTTTGGGCCCCGTTTTATTTTCTATTTATATAAATAATTTAGGTTTGGATTTAATTCCATCAAAAGTTCATTTTTATGCTGATGATACAATACTGTACACCTCTGCATCATCTTTGCTAGAGGCAGTGAGTTACCTACAGTCTGCTTTCAATCAGGTACAAAAATCCCTTGTAGGATTAAAGTTGGTTCTAAATGCTAAAAAAACTAAATTCATGGTCTTTACTCGATCCCATTTACTTTCTGAATATACAATTCTAACAGAAAATGGTGCTCCAATAGAAAGGGTATCCTCCTACAAATATCTAGGTATTTGGTTGGATGATAAATTATCTTTTGGGGTTCATATCGAGAGCCTTTTAAAAAAATTTAGACCCAAATTAGGTTCACATGCTCTGGTGTGTACGCACGAAAATGTTGCCTACATCCGTTTCCACGCTCACGTCGAGATGTATAAAAACTAAACTTGGCATACCGCTACGCACATTCTCACAGCAGCTCCAGACACGGCATACGCACGTTTCTGCTCGGTTTTGTAAACGGACGGCACCCAGTGGCAAGTCATTGCTACTGTGGTTTCCCTTTTTAAACAATCATGACGCTGACTTTATCCAATACACCGACATTAAATGTGTGTTGTTTACAAATGTACAAATGTACGGCACTTGATTTGAATCAATTTGTAACAATAAAACTATTGCAACTACCATGGCTGTTCTTGCGTTACTAGAAGATATCGCAAATGGAAGAATTAGAAGAGAGCGTGTATTCAGGGATCATACTGATTTTCTGGCCCATGATGATGACTGGCTTCTAAGTAGCTTTAGATTTCCAAGAGCTATCCTCTTGGAGCTGTGTGTCTTGCTTTACGGCGCACGGAGCGTTGGAAAAATGCGCAGGAAGCAAAAAGTCGGGGCAAACACGGGGTTTAATAGGGACAGCGAGAAAAGGAGCAGGCAAACACGAGATAACATTACAATGACCAGACTGGGGAAACAAACTGAAACGTGGACTAAATACATTGCACTAATGACAGTAACCGGAAACAGATGATAAATACGGGAATTCCTCATGGGGGTTAATGAGGGGGCGTGGCACATGAGAGGAGCGGACGATCAGGGCATGACACTGTGGGCTGAACTGGGGCCAGCTTTACAAAGGTAGACGATGAGGAATTGCGCCATACCTGTCCCGTTACAAGTTCTATCCACCCTTGGATTTTTAGCCACAGGAGCATTTCAGCGAGAACTTGCGTACCGATCGGGTATTTCTCAGTCATCACTGAGTCGCGCCATGCCAGCTGTATGGGACAGCATAATCTGCTTGTCACCCAGATATATAAAATTTCCTTACACTGTGGTTGAACAGGCAAACATTAAAGTGCAATTTGCAGCGATGTCCGGTTTTCCCAATGTACAGTAGTCGGGGCCATCAACTGCACGCACATTGCTATAAAGTCACCTTCAGAGAACGAATTTGCTTATGTAAATAGAAAGCAGTTTCACTCTATTAATGTAGGCTACAAATTATGTGCGATTTGAACATGCGTCTCATTAATGTTGTGGCTAGATGGTCTGGCTCAACCCATGATTCGTTTATTCTCATAAACAGTAGTGTTGGAAACAAACTTGAAAATGGGGTGGTACATGATGGCTGGCTGCTAGGTAAGATGATTTTTCCCATTTTATAATTTGGCCCAATATTGTAAGCTTTGTTTGATTTAACCATTTGACAATTCCTTAGTGGACAGTGGGTACCCACTGAAGTTGTGGCTTCTCACACCGCTCGCAAACCCACAGAATAAACAAGAGTGGCATTGTCACAGAGTGAGCCGTGATGCTTGCACGCAAGCACGCAGTGCATCGGCAGCCAGTTGCTGGCAAATTTAAATACCTCTGCTGACCGATCGCTTGTGAGCCGCTTATCCCATTATCTTCACTGTTAATGCTGTTTTATATTATTGGTTTCATAAGTCATGCATGTCATTTATCACTGTTTGCCATAACTTAACCATCGGACAAATATGTTCGTTGGGATGCAGGGAAAGGCCCTACCAGCATTTTAACTTAGCAATGTTCAGCTTTGTTTCAGATGGTGGAATTAGTACAGGATTGTATTTTTTACTCAGTTTGTTAACACCCCTACCAGGGGAGATGCCGTTCTTGATCTTGTTTTGTCTAATAACCAGGACAGGATTGGTAAATTAGACGTTTTAGAACCACTTGACAGTAGCGATCATAACATGGTTAAATTTGAGGTTAAGTTTAGTGCCCGAAGAGCAAAGTCCAAATCAAAAATATATAATATTAGGAAGGCTAACTTCAATTGTATGAGATTAAAACTAGAAACTGTGAACTGGATGGAGTTAAATAACAAAACTGTTGAAGAGGCATGGGAATTTTTTAAAAGCACATTATTGCAAGTGCAAGAGGACTTCATACCTGTTTCCAGCAAGAATAAATCTAGGAAATTGCAACCTAGGTGGTTTAATAGGGAAATAAAGTATAAAGTAAGGAGGAAAAGGGCTTTGTTCCAGAGATGGAAAATAACTGATGATGACATAATAAAGCAAGAGTATCTAAATCTACAGGCTGAATTAAAAAATTACATTAGACGAGCTAAAAGGAATGTCGAAAGGAAGATCGCATTGGAGGCTAAGGATGACGTTAAAAGTTTCTTCCAGTATTTTAACTCTAAAAGAGCTCTAAAAGCTGAAATTACTAATCTGCAGGATAGTAAGGGTCTTATAATTGAAAACGACATTGACATAGTAAATGAGTTCAATGATAGTTTTGCACGGGTATTCACTGTTGAGGACACTAGTAACTTACCAGTTCTTATTACTAATCCAACATCGTCTATAACTAATATATATATAACTGAAGCTGATGTTTTGCAAAGCCTAGCTAAGCTCAAAATAAATAAATCACAGGGCCCTGATGGCATCTTACCTGTAGTGTTAAAAGAGATGAGGGATATTATTTGCCGACCCTTAACATTACTGTTTCAAAAATCCTTATCTGAAGGTGTGGTACCTTCTGATTGGAAGCATGCCAACATAACGCCCATTTTCAAAAAAGGGGATAGAAGTAATTTGTCAAACTATAGACCAATCAGTCTAACTTGTATAACTGGTAAAGTTATGGAGGCTATAATCAAAGAGAAAATGGTAGATTACCTGGACTCAAATAACATTTTGAGGGATAGCCAGCATGGATTTAGGAGAGGTAGATCCTGTTTAACAAATCTGTTGGAGTTTTTTGAGGAAGCTACTCAGGAAGTTGATGATAAGAAGGCCTATGATGTCATCTACTTAGATTTCCAAAAGGCTTTTGATGTTGTTCCCCACAAGAGGCTCTCACTTAAACTCAAAGCGACAGGTATTTTAGGAACTGTAGCGACCTGCATAGATAACTGGTTAACGGATAGGAAGCAGCGAGTAGTTATAAGAGGCTCAATGTCACAGTGGGCCTGCGTTCATAGTGGGGTACCGCAGGGTTCAATTTTAGGACCACTTTTGTTCCTAATTTACATAAATGATATAGACACCAATATATACAGTAAACTGGTGAAATTTGCAGATGACACCAAGGTGGGTGGTGTAGCAGATACTGAACTAGCGGCTCAGCAGCTACAGCGGGATCTTAATTTAATTAGTGACTGGGCTGACACCTGGCAGATGAAATTTAACATAGACAAATGTAAGGTACTGTACTCCATGTAGGGAGCAGAAATATAAAGTACTGGTATTTTATGGGACCTACTGAAATAAAGGTAGCTGATTATGAGAAGGACCTTGGTGTGTATGTTGATGCTTCCATGTCTCATTCTCGCCAGTGCGGGGAAGCAATAAAAAAAGACCAATAGGATGTTGGGGTATATCTCCAGGTGTGTGGAGTTTAAGTCAAGGGAGGTAATGCTAAGATTATACAATTCCTTGGTGAGACCTCACCTAGAATATTGTGTACAGGTTTGGTCACCATATCTTAAAAAGGACATAGCGGCCTTAGAAAAGGTGCAGCGTAGGGCCACAAGAATGATTCCTGGTCTTAGAGGAATGTCATACGAGGAAAGGTTATTTGAGCTAAATCTGTTCAGCCTCAAGCAAAGGAGACTGAGGGGGGACATGATCCAGGTCTATAAGATTCTAACAGGTTTGGATGCTGTTCAACCGAATAGTTACTTCAGCATTAGTTCAAATACAATAACTCGTGGCCATAGGTGGAAATTAGCGGGAGAACATTTCAAACTGGACTTAAGGAAGCACTTCTTTACACAGCGTGTAGTCAGAGTATGGAATAGTCTTCCTGATAACGTAGTGCAAGCTGAATCCTTGGGTTCCTTTAAATCAGAGCTAGATAAGATTTTAACAACTCTGAGCTATTAGTTAAGTTCTCCCCAAGCGAGCTCGATGGGCCGAATGGCCTCCTCTCATTTGTATAGTTCTTATGTTCTTATGAAGTGCTGTCAGACATAGTCAAACACAGAAACCAGTAGATTAGTAGTAGTAGTAGTTATTAGTAGATTACTTACACTAATCCCACCACCATCATGTGCGTCTTCTGAGCCATTGTCAGAGTCGAGGTCAGAGGAATCCTGATCCAGGTTCTGTTGTGTAAGAATAGAGAACAGTTTTATACTGTATAAAGCACGCGTATGGTAAGCATGGCTATACTGTATAGGTGAAATAGATAGGGTGTCTGCACCTACGTCTCAATTTAGTTTTTTCGCTAGGTGCACAACTCCAAAAAAAAGTCAATTTGGGAACGCTGATGGGCTAGACCCGAAACGTTTGTCTCCCATTGTTTGTACGTATCTATGGCTTATTGTCATCCATCGCGGGGAGGGCGAGCAGGGAAGCAGGCAAAGTGCAGCCAGAACGTCAGGTACACTGGATTTATTGTACGTAGACGGACAAGTACGGACAACACACTGACACTACAATGACAGATCTGGGGAAGACAGACTGAGACTCGGACTAAATACAAAAGACTAGGCAGAAATAACAGGACACAGATGATCACAATTGGTAATCACACGAGGTAACGAGGTGGGCGTGGCACACATCGGGATCGAACGGAGCGGATCGTGACACTTATACTGTTTCTGTATTTATTTTCAATACAGTTTTTTGATATCATTTAGCTGTTGTGTACGGTTCCTTTTTTCCTTGATCTTATATACTGTATATACATATACATACATGTTTGGTATGCATTATAATAAGGCTGTACTTATATATCATTAATATTTAATAAATCCATGCAAAAAAATATACTCCAAGGAACTCTCTTAAAATAGGGCCCAATGCCAACCGCCTGCAGCGTGGATGGCAAAGATAAGATTCTTCCACCAAATGCCTCAAATTATCCCACTCAACATTTGGTCTGACCCAGGACTACTTATTTGCTCAACTTTCTTAACAGATACTAATCAAGAAGGATTACATTTCAATAAACTGGTTAAAATGTGGCCATTTAGTGCAGCATACTGTCTAATATCTACAAAATACACACAAAAGGTCATGTTCATGACTCACCGTTTCCTGGTTTGACTCATGCATGTAGATGGCCTCAGTCAGTTTCCTAGGATAAGAATGAAAAAATAACCTTATTTTAATGAATATATACTCAGCAAAAAAAGAAACGTCCCTTTTTCAGGACTGTGTATTTCAACAATAATGTTGTAAAAATCCAAATAACTTTACAGATCTTCATTGTAAAGGGTCTAAACAATGTTTTCCATGCATGTTCCATGCATCAATTAATTAACATGCACATCCGAATATCACACCTACGTGACAGGTACAGGATGGCCACAACAACTGCCCGAGTCACACCAGGAACACACAAGCCCTCAGTCCAGCCTCTCTCAGCCTATTGCGGACAGTCTGAGCACTGATGGAGGGATTGTGTGTTCCTGGTGTGACTCGGGCAGTTGTTGTGGCCATCCTGTACCTGTCACACAGGTGTGATATTCGGATGTACCGATCCTGTGCAGGTGTTGTTACACGTAGTCTTCCACTGCGAGGATGATCAGCTGTCCTTCCTGTCTCCCTGTAGCGCTGTCTTAGGCGTCTCACAGTGCGGACATGGCAATTTATTGCCCTAGCCACATCAGCAGTCCTCATGCCTCCCTGCAACATGCCTAATGCACGTTCACGCAGATGAGCAGGGACCCTGGGCATCTTTCTTTGGGTGTTTTTCACAGTCGGTAGACAAGTCTCTTTAGTGTCCTGCGTTTTTAGAACTGTGACCTTAAATGCCTACTTTCTGTAAGCTGTTAAGGTCTTAACGACCATTCCACAGGTGCATGTTAATTAATTGATTATGGTTAATTGAACATGCATGGAAAACATTGTTTAAACCCTTTACAATGAAGATCTGTAAAGTTATTTGGATTTTTGCAACATTACTGTTGAAATACACAGTCCTGAAAAAGGGACGTTTCTTTTTTTGCTGAGTATATATTGTCACAGGCTAGGTGTATAACATGTACATGTGACACTATGAGTAAATAAAATTTATTTGGAAGCAGTGGTGTGTGGCCTTGGATCCAGAGGTTAATGTACCAGACCACCCCCCCTGCACAAAGTAGGGTGTAACTTGACGTGAAAATGAGCGGCTATACTGATTATTGTCTTGATCTCTTTCTCTCGTTTTTTTGTGTGCTGTGCGCCTTTAAATACATTGCCTCATCATCAATCATAGCAAAAATCCCCACGGTCTGTTATTTAGGCTAAATAAAGTTTGCGAGCCAGTGTGCTGCATCATGCTAGCTACGTTTAGCTAAGCCGCAAGCTTGTCAAAACTCACACAAACCACGAAACTACAACAGTAGCCTAAACACAGAGCAACTGTTTAATAAGGTAACTTAACTAGGCTAGTTTGGAGTAAAACACAAACCTCCTTTTTCTTGATGGAATCTCATATTCTGAACCTGGGGCAGTGTATTTCCTTCTCCTTCCGTCCATGCCTCTCTTCTTCTGGGACAACGGAACCATCCACAGCATAAAACAGACTGCAGCAGTGAAAGCCCACTCCATTTCTAGAGGTAAATATCCTATCGATTTTCTCTCTGTTTTGTAAAGCGAGCTTGTATTAATATGTTGTATTAAATTAACCAACAGAACCTTAAAAAAAAGATTTTATTTACAACACTACCATGGTGTAAGCAACGTCTCTGATTGGTTGAGCTAGTTGTTACCATGGGCACATTAAACTGCAATGGTTTGATGGGCAGAATTGGAGCGAACGACAAGCCAACGTAAACGGGCTCTAACTGCCACCGCCAGTCTGTCCAGTCTGTGTGTGCCTCAGCAGTGAGATGAGAAAATGAAGTTTGCACTAGTGAGCTGGTCAAAGGGGAAGGATAAAGATGCGCTCAGTATAGTCCCCGTAAATTGGATTGTAGACTTCGATCTTGAAAACTCTAAAAAGGAGTATTTTGTCGAGTGCCGCCATGGCAAGATGCCTACTAATGGGTGGCTGGTTGAACCAGCACATATTTTGCAGTTGGCAGGCAAGTGTTTATCATTATGTCTTTTTACTTTGTTAGTCATGCAGTATTAATCTTGATAGCGATTATCCTGTTGAGGTTTTTGCATCATTGGCCAAGCAACGTTTGCTGTAGGCTATTAGCTTCGGGACAGTGACGAAGCGGGACTAGGCCTAAAGTCACGCTGTCGAACGTTAACAGCCGATAGTCACGCGAGTCACGCTTCATTTGAACTTTTAGCAAGCTAGCTAACGGCTATTAATCATATGAGTCTCGCTTCATATTAATTTTTAAGTAGCAGTGAAACATTAATTATACACCTAAATTGAAGAATGACAGCTAAGATTTGGGTTAATAAGAATTCTTAACTATCACATATCAACATTGTCAGCCAACATTGTACAGTAAAAATCAGTTTGGCAGCTGTACATGTCACGTTCAGCTCCGAACGATCCTCGTGTGTGCCACGCCCCCTCATTACCTCATGTCGACTTCTGATTGTTCTCACCTGTTGCCTGTTACGTTTGCCTAGTCTTGTGTACTTAGTCCTAGTCTGAGTCAGTCTCCCTAGATTTGTCATTGATGTTCGCTGTCGTGCTTCCCCGGTCCTGTTACTTTAATAAATCCCCGTTTGTACCTGACTTCCTGGCTCCGTTTCCCTGCTTCCCGGATCGCCTTCTTGCTGATCGTGACAGTACATATGGCAAGTGTAATGAACAGACTAAATTTATCAAAAATCAGGGGGAAAAAATACAAAAACTGTAAAAACAGCACAAAATTGGACGGAAAAATAAATAGCCCGCGGGCCAAATAGGGTCAGAGTGCACCCCTCCCCTCCCCCACCAAAGTAAACCAACTTTTTTTAGCATGGTCTGGCCATGCCAAATGTGAATTTTAATGTTAACAGTGAAAATGTTGGGATGCACCACTTGTACCATCCATGCCCATCCCAACTTCTTCCATCCCATGGACTATCCATGGTTTTCTAATGTATTTAAATGGAATTAAGTGGCTCTGAAAACAATAAATTATAATAATAAATTTTATTTATAATGCACTTTTCATTAAAACAAATCTCAAAGTGCTACAAAAATAAAATCAGCACATAAAAACACATAAAATCAGCAATAAAATGCTCGTTTTGGAAACAATGGATTTCAATGGGCATGGCTGAAATAGGTAGGTCCCAAAATTTACACTGTTAACATTCACATTCGGTATGGCCAGAGCATGCAAAAAAGTTGGTTTCGTTTGGGGGGGGGGTGCATTCTGACCCTCTTTTGGCCCGCAGCCTAAAAGTATTTGATGTAACGTAAACATAGTTTCTAGGAATTAAATTCTGTTGTAGGATCACACATGCACATATCACAGGGCCTAAATTCCAGGTGGCCTGAGACAAGGCCGAGCCTGGTATGAGAGGCACCAAAGGGGGGTTACACACACAAACACACACACACAGATAACCAGGGAGGCTAGCACTCCAACTTTTATTGCCCAAAGATTTAGGGACCTACAGACAAGCAGAGTGGACTTCACGGACAGGGGTCCCTCGACTTGGCACCCAACCCCCTCCACATACACTCTGCCTTACATCTCACTCACCCAACAGACGAACACCCTAAAGGAATATTTCATTTAAGTTTGGCTTTTGTATACCCTGTATATTGATTTACTCACGACTACTAGTCTCAATATACAGATACGTTATGTTTGTATGTGTCCTTAGACAATCTTAGTGTTTTGTGTGCCACCCTTATAACCATGTTCACCTATTTCACCCCTTTGCACTTGAACACATATAAATTTAAATAAATAGATAGGTATAGCTACCATTGTATGTATGTTCTCATGGTATACCAGAAGAATCTGGAAAGTGAGTGTAACCAATGTGTCCTAACTTTTAGAGAGTCTGCTTTGTTAAAAACCCCCCTTTTTCTTCCAACATTCCTTTGTGGTCCTTATCTGATCTTGGTGGACGGTTACCAAGTTTCTTTGTTTCTACCATGCTATGTTAAAAGAACTGAATTTAGGTGTATCTTATCCATTCTGGAGAAGATGAATTGGCATAAGCCGCACCAAACAAAATATGTTGTTTCCAGATGTGCAACTTATATTGTTATTACCACAAACTAACGGCCACGCCTATCTATGGATAAGATGTGCTGTTTGTAATATGAATATTTGATGTAATATCTGCACAAAGTGTAACATCTGTTGAGGTGCAACCCAAAACACCTGTATCCCATACTGATGTGAATGAGTCACATAGATAAAATAATTAATTGTTTAATCAATTAATGCAGATGGTATGAGGTATGTACCTGTGAAGCTGGTATGGCATATTTGGTGTCAAACTGATGGAAAATCACTCCTGGTTCCAAATCTGGTCAGTGATTACCATAAAAGTGGATGTATCAAAAGTTATAACAGCTTAATGAAAATCATCAGTAAAGGGAGAATCAGTCGGGCCATAAATCCCAAAAGGACTGATACAGACCCCCTTCCGAAAGCCCGCCAAATGGATGGCCAGCCATTGGGCCAGGAGTCGAATTCCTGGTCATCCCTATTCATGAACTTTAGACCATAAAAATCTAGCACCTCAGAACAAAGGGGCACAGAGAATAACCGCCAGCCCGAAGGAGAACATCAGCCGGGGCAAACAGATCATCAAGCGCAGAAAAGACCATCAGCCCGGGAGAAGAGAAGCCCACAAGAACCCTCCGGTGAAGGCCCAGCTGAACAGAGAACAGCACCCAAGACAAAGCTTCACCAGGAGAGAGAATCTAAAGGGACTCCACTCCACTGCTCCAAACGCCGCGCCTTCCTGAGTGCCATCAGCTCAGCAGCTCTGCCATCAACTGCCAAGACCCCCCCCACTCTTCAACCAAGTAAACCAACTTCCTTTCATTCTAACAACTTAAGCTGTTCTGTTAACCTGCTATAAGACTTTAGGGTCATGTTTCCACAAACTGTGCTTGCTTTGCAGAACAGTATTTCCCATTTAAGGTTACTCATTTAAATCCGGTCATTGCATTTTCATAATTACATCGTTTGTTTTATTCCGTTATTTCGTGTTTGTTGTTGTGTTAGGTGTAATGTCTGTCTTATGTTAGTTGTAGTGTTAGCTAGGAATAAATGCATGTCTTTTACACAACTTTAGCCTCCGTCATTGAGTGTTCCACACTAAGTTCCTGCCTCTGTGTGATTGAACCTCAAACTCGCCTGAAACATCGCGAGACTCTCTCTCATCGGCCGTGAGGGGGGCTTCGCTACCAATTGTTTACATTACCTGGTGACGCAGCTCGGTGGACGAGCCTTCTAACCCAGGTTACTAAGTGATACTGGTAATTAGTGAATCCCGTTTAAGTCTCACATTAACAGACTCACGGGGATACCGCAATCGAGTTTGGAGGAGCCGACCATTCGGCATAACAATTGATTAATAATCAGCATTAAATAATAATTAATTAAACTTTAATTAATTCAAAAATATTGGTGGAGATATTAAAATTTACCTGAGCTAATAATTCCTACACTGTCTTGCTACTATTTTTTACTAACAGAGAAGGAGTCTACACTTAAGACTGCTGAGCAGAAACTCTTGCAAGAGGACCAACCAAAAAGCCAAATGAGAAAGAAGTTACCCAGCAAATTCTTCCTTGACACCCAGGAAGGTAATAAGGGTTCTTTTCATGACGGCTGTTTTGATATTTTTACATTTCTGTAAGTTTTGTAGCTGGGTTGTGAGCCAGACTAACACAAACAATAGAAAATAAAAAATATTTGCTGTAATTGTTTTGGGACTAGTGACATGGTGGTGCAGTGGCTAGCACTGTCACCTCACAGCAAGAAGGTTCTGGGTTCAAACCCACTGGCTGGCTGGGACCTTGCTGTGTGGAGTTTGATATTCTCTCTGTGTACTCTGGCTTCCTCCCACAGGCTAAAGGTTGCATGTTAGGTGAATTGGTAAATTGGCCATAGGTGTTTATGTGTCTGTATATGTTAGCGCTGCTGGGTTGTACAAGAAAGTTCCTGGCAGCTTAAAAAAGGAACTATAGTACAACAGCTATGAATTTAAACAGATTCTCACCATGGAACATATTAAACCTGATGATTAATTTTAGGGGCAGCATGGTGGTGCAGTGGTTAGCACTGTTGCCTCACACCTCTGGGACCTGGGTTCAAGTCTCCGCTTGGGTCACATGTGTGTGGAGTTTGCATGTTCTCCCTGTGTCGTCATGGGGTTTCCTCCAGGTACTCCGGTTTCCCCCCACAGTCCAATGACATGCAGAGGCTGATTGGAGTTGCTAAATTGCCCTTAACTGTGTGCAGGTTTGGTCACCATACCTCAAGAAGGACATTGCTGCCTTGGAAAAGGTGCAACGAAGAGCTACGAGAATGATTCCTCTCTCTTAGAGGAATGTCTTATGAGGAGAGGTTAGTGGAACTGAATCTGTTTAGCCTTGAGCAAAGGAAACTAAGGGGGGATATGATTCAGGTCTATAAGATTCTAACGGGTCTGGATGCTGTTCAGCCAAATGACTATTTCAATATTAATCTAAATACTAGAACTCGTGGCCATAAGTGGAAATTAGCGGGAGAACATTTTAAAACAAATTTGAGGAAGCACTTCTTTACACAGCGTGTAGTTAGAGTATGGAATAGTCTTCCTGCTAGTGTAGTGGAAGCTAAAACCCTGGGTTCCTTTAAATCAGAGCTAGATAAGATTTTAACAACTCTGAGCTATTAGTTAAGTTCTCCCCAAACGAGCTTGATGGGCCGAATGGCCTCCTCTCGTTTGTAAATTTCTTATGTTCTTATGTTCTTATGTAGGTGTGCGTGTGAGTGAATGGTGTGTGAGTGTGCCCTGCGATGGGCTGGTCCCCTGTCCAGGGTTGTTCCCTGCCTCATGCCCATTGCTTCCAGGATAGGCTCTGGACCCCCCGTGGCCCAGTAGGATAAGTGGGTTGAACAATGGATGGATGGATGATTAATTTTAATACATTTTTGGTTTCATTTTCATAACTCTTGTGTGTATTGTTTCATACATAGTTGATTTGATCATTTTTACCCAACAGAAAAACTACAAACTCATAGCTGGAAGACAGTCTGAATTAGAGGTTCTCTCCCAAGAAGAACCTAACCTCAGCCCAGTGGAAACTGCTTCAGAGGCACTTGAGGAGGAGATCAGGGCCCTCAGGGAAGAAATTAAAGACTGCGAGACCAGCAGAGTGTAGGATCCGCAGCCAGTAAAGATCAGGAGAACACCAGGCTGCGCAAAATGGCAGTTAAAGGTAACTATCTCTTTTAGATTTTAGAAACTCCACACATCTAGAGATATAACTTATCTGGCTGACGATACGTCACGACACGTCATCAAGATGGCGGATGGTGCAAGAATTGAAGAAAACATTTTTTGCTAACTAAAGTTAACTAAAGTTAACAGGCAATAGCAACAACACCAATCTCGCTATTTTTTCAAAATGCCGCCCAAAAAGGCAAACCCAGGAGTGGAAGAGGAGTTGGAGGAGATTAGGAAATCGCTTAATTTTATGTCTGATGAACTGAGTAAAGTGGCTAAACAACAAGGTATGCTACATGACCTAATGGAGGAGATAAAACAACTAAAAAATTTGATAAAGGAGAAGGACAAGAAAATAGACAACTTGGAACGGCGAATCAAGGACTTTGAACAATACACAAGAATGGATGATTTAGTCATAAATGGACTCGAGACGCAACACCGAACCTATGCCAGAGTAGCAGCTGGTGGAGGTAAAGATGGTGAAGAAGTCCTGGTAGAGGAGCTGCAAACGCTTGAACAGCAAGTGATAAAATTCCTTCAAACGAAGAATGTAAGTATTCAGAGCCATCACATCGCAGCATGCCATACGCTTCCTAGAAAAGATAGAAAGACAAAGCCAGTAATTATTCTTCGGTTTGTGAGTCGTAAAACAAAGATTGAGTTACTGAAACAAGGAAAGAAGCTAAAAGGGACCAGTGTGTATTTAAATGAACATTTAACGAAAAAGACTGCTGAAATTGCAAGACAGGCACGCAACCTGAAAAAACAAAATAAGATACAAGCGACATGGACGAGGAATTGCAAAGTAATGATAAGATTAAATGGCACTCCCGAACAAGCAAAAGTTGTAATGATAAGACAACTTAAAGATCTAGAGCAATATGAATAATCAGGAATCTACTATCGAATCTATGGGAAAAGTGATGATTTGCAATGAGCAATGGGTATGGAAAGTGTTTTTTGGCCTTATGCTTAAAAAACAATGGAAAAACAACAATAAAAAAAAAAAAAAACAACAACAACAAAAATATAAAAATGACAAGTGTGGATACAGATTATAGGTTTCCATTCAGAGATATTGAAGAGGAAGACTTTGATTATGAAAAGGACTCTGACTGTCAAGGTGGTTATTTTGCTGCACATGCCGAGAAAATGAACTTCAAAATGTTTAACTATGCAGAGTACAATATGTATGACCCTGAAAGTAACATTGATCCAGATAACCACTTCTACATAAACAATAATAATACTTGTGAGTATTATACAGACGACCAATTCAATATGAATATTAAAATGGCAAATGCGTTGTCGGTTATACATTTCAATAGTAGAAGCCTGTATAAAAATGTTTCTAAAATTAAAGAATGTTTAAGTAAGTTACATAAGTTTAATATAATTGCAATATCAGAAACATGGCTTGTTAATGAGAAAGTTAGTGAAATGGAATTGGAAGGATATAAATTATTTATAATGAATAGGGTGAATAAAAAAGGAGGCGGTGTTGCTTTATATGTGGATAATGTTTTGAAATGTAGTCTGATTGAATGTAGATCAAGTACCGTAGATAATGTATTAGAATGTGTTACTATTGAAATCCATGTTGAAAAAGCTAGTAATATAATTGTAAGTTGTATCTATAGGACACCAGGATCATGCCTTGACACTTTTAATGAAAAACTTGCTACTATGATTAGCAACCTAAATGATAAAAAAATGCAAATAATTTGTGGTGATTTTAATATAGATTTGCTAAATCCAAATGGACATCAGAAAACAACAGATTTCATTAATACAATGTATAGTAACAGCCTTTTCCCTGTAATTATAAGACCAAGTAGAAAAACAATTGATACAGCTACATTGATAGATAATATATTCACAAATAAAATTGACTATGAAATAAGAGGTGGACTTCTTATAACTGATATAAGCGATCATCTTCCTGTTTTTGCAATTTTTCGAGATTATTTTGGGATTAAAACCAAGCAAAAGAATCTAATATTTGACATGATACGACTTAGAACAAGAAGAGCCATTGCTGCCTTCCAAGTGGACTTAAAAGAACAAAATTGGAATGAGGTCTTTGAAAAGGAAGATTTAGATGTATTAGAATGTGTTACTATTGAAATCCATGTTGAAAAAGCTAGTAATATAATTGTAAGTTGTATCTATAGGACACCAGGATCATGCCTTGACACTTTTAATGAAAAACTTGCTACTATGATTAGCAACCTAAATGATAAAAAAATGCAAATAATTTGTGGTGATTTTAATATAGATTTGCTAAATCCAAATGGACATCAGAAAACAACAGATTTCATTAATACAATGTATAGTAACAGCCTTTTCCCTGTAATTATAAGACCAAGTAGAAAAACAATTGATACAGCTACATTGATAGATAATATATTCACAAATAAAATTGACTATGAAATAAGAGGTGGACTTCTTATAACTGATATAAGCGATCATCTTCCTGTTTTTGCAATTTTTCGAGATTATTTTGGGATTAAAACCAAGCAAAAGAATCTAATATTTGACATGATACGACTTAGAACAAGAAGAGCCATTGCTGCCTTCCAAGTGGACTTAAAAGAACAAAATTGGAATGAGGTCTTTGAAAAGGAAGATTTAGATAGTGCATATGATGCATTCCTGTCAACCATATTTTCATTATATGAAAAACATTGTCCTTTAATGAAAATTACTAGAAAACATCACAAATCAAATAAGCCATGGATCACAAAGGGGATAGAAGATGCATGTAAAAAGAAAAATAATCTATATAAGAGATTCATAAAACTGAGGACAAAAAATGCTGAAATAATTTATAAGACATATTATAAGAATAAGTAAGAAAGAATATTACCACACATTATTGGAGCAAAATAGAGGTAACACACAAGAAACATGGAGATTATTAAATAGTATAATTAGAAAGGGCTCAAGAAATACGAATTATCCAGACTACTTTAAAAAGGATAAAGATATTGTAAATGAATTTAATGATTTTTTGTAAATATTGGTAGTAAATTAGCAAAAGAAATTCCGGAGTCAAGAAATAACAATGCTCTAAGTAAACAAATTATTCCGAATGTGTCCTCCTTGTTTATTGGTGCTGTAACTCATAGAGAAATAATTAACATTGTGAAAACATTTAAAAATAAAAAGTCCACTGACTGTTTTGGTATTGATATGATATTAGTTAAAAGTATTATAGAATATATAGTGCAACCTTTTACATATATTTGTAATTTGTCTTTTCAAACTGGTATGTTTCCCTCAAAAATGAAAATAGCAAAAGTTATTCCAATTTATAAAAAGGGAGAGAGATGTCAATTCACCAATTACAGGCCAATATCACTACTCCCACAGTTCTCAAAAATTCTAGAAAAGTTATTTGTTAATAGACTTGATAAATATATTGAGAAGCATAATCTTCTAAGTGATAACCAATATGGCTTTAGAGCGAAGAGGTCCACTTCAATGGCAGTTATGGAACTTGTAGAAGGGATATCGAATGCAATAGATAATAAGGAATATACTGTAGGTGTTTTTATAGACTTAAAAAAGGCATTTGATACAATCGATCATTCTATATTAATGAATAAACTACAGAAATATGGTATAAGAGGGATAGTTTACAAGTGGATGCAAAGTTACCTGGATGATAGATATCAATATGTCGAAATTAATAATGTAAAATCTAATCAGATGAAGGGAAATTGTGGTGTTCCTCAGGGCTCTGTGTTGGGCCCTAAGTTATTCATATTATATATAAATGATATATGTAGTGTTTCCAATTTGTTAAAATGTGTATTGTTTGCTGATGATACTACTCTGTATTGCTCAGTTAACTTGTGGAATAGTTATGATAGTAATTTAAAAAGGTGTAGTTCACTTACCTTGTTTAAAAATAGGTTTAAAAATAGAGTATTAGAAACATATATAAATCAAGAATGAAAAGAGTGAGAACAATACTGAAATCCTTGGTTGTTTTGCTTTGATGTAATTACTTGTTTTGTAATTATTTTGTTTGTGCTAAAAAGGTTGGCGAAATAAGCATATGCTTCAGCCAATACCTTTTGATTAGCTTTGTCCTGTGTTTTTGCTTTGTGGTAATTTTTATTTTTGTATTCATTCATATATTTGAATGTGAATGCTAATCAATAATCAATAAATCAATAAAGATTAAAATAGGGATTCTTTTAGATTGTATAAATCACTGTCTCCTTATTTTTGGTGTTATTCTTAAAGATATAGGCCTATCTGTGTCTACATTTTAGGGGAAATCTACAGATGTAGTATAGAGTTTCCTGTAGGAACAAAAATTAACCTAGGGCTAAACACTGGAGCGGGGTTTGCCTCAACTCCCCACTGAAGCAGAGACCCTGTAATGCCTTCAGAACCCCTCACCAACACATTTTGCTACACTTTGAGACACCAAAAAATGAGCGGAGGTGTAATTTGTTTTTTACATGTTATGTATTTACAACTTGTTTGGAGTCCTGTTGTAGTAGAATCGGTGGGCCATATTTTCCAGAAATTCCATCACTCTTAGTGGCAGTGAAGACCTTCATTGCGGGTAAGAGCACAGAGTGCTCAAGCTATGAAGGTGAAAGCGAATATGAGGCCAGTGTTGCTCTATCACCTCCTCAACCCACATCTCCCAAATCAACATCAGTAAGTACATTTTTGTAATGATCACATAAAAACATTCTGTCAATGGTGAATTTCTTTGTTTGTATTCGTGTTTGTCTTTACTTCTTACAATAATTTAGGTGCAACTAGGGATTGATGACTCCACTAGAGTGTCTGCCCATTGTTGGGAGACTGCAAAAGCACAACCCACAGCGAAAGGAATGGCCCGCACCCTCCTGCTGGGCCTGTTCAGCAATGATGTCCTACTGAAGTCCAACCTGACAGGAGGGGTCAACAAGGTCGATCCATCTGCAGAGAGACGTCAGCCACTGGACCCCAAGAAGCTTAAAGCTTTATTTGGTAAGACTATAATAATTTATTTTTAATGGATTAATATATTTTGCAAAGTTATTGTGAATGGTAACAATACCCCATATCCCATAATGACAGCAAAATACAGAATTATAGAAGTTTTTGCAAATTAATAAAAAATACAATGGGGTAAAGTTATAGACAGACAACCATCATATTAGTCCTCAACCAATACGGGCTATATGGCAGAGTGACCCAATGAAAGTCTTTCAGTGCAAGAAGCATAAAAAGCCTGTATTGGTGGAGGGCTAAAGTGATGGTTGTCTCTCTGGAGATGGGATAAAGTTCCAGAGAGACAACCAGCTTCCGTCAAGCCATTCTGCCATATAGCCCGTTACTGTAGGAGGGCTGGAGTGAAAAACATTTCCTGTTTTTTCCACTGAGGGACTATTCTGTTATTCAGAAGTTTTTATTTATCCTTATTGAAGGACATTTGTCCTTTTGGAAATGTTTTATTCATTTTTAAAGTGATTTTGTTAATTTATAGTTGTTTCCATGTTCCTATATCATGTTTTAAAAAATAAACCTCAGTTAATAAAGAACTATATTGATGTATTATTCAATACATTATTAGATTCTTTCATATTTACCATGTATACAAAATATAATATGAATATATGATTTCATATAAATCAATATATTTTCCAACATATTTAAGACGTATGTTCCCATATAAATCTGACTATATTATCTTGTACAATGAGTTATATTATCTCATATAATTTTACATATATATTTCCATATTTTTACAATGCCTTTTCCAATATATAATCTCATTTAATGTGGGACATATTTCAAAATATATAATAATATATTAAATAGTATAACAATGTATTTATTCAATATATGAAAATGGCAATAATTGCAGTATTTTCATATATTTTCATATTTCCTATTTCATATATTTATATGTATTTCTTACATATATAATTTATTGTTGTAGAATATATCATAACATATATGACTATGTACAATTCACAATATATGAATACACATGAAATATATTGTCACATAATATATCGAGAAATATATTTTTGTTGCGTATGGGTCAGGGCATGCCAAATAGACACAGGTGTGAACATTTCATTTAACAGGTAGAGAAATTAACAGTCACATGGCCTAACCTAAACAGTCACATGATTTACTCCAAAGACCCAGATTCATTCAGTTGTATAGCGGGAATGTCTGAGCTTTTTGTTTTTTCTTTTTAATGGAGAAACTAGATGTTTTGGGTGACTGTGCAAACACAAAATATATCCACCATTCTGAAAAAGTGCAGGTGCCATCTCAGAAAATGGATGAATGAGGAGACCCAAGCTTTAATTGTGATTTGGTTGGAATAACAGATGCAAAGTGATGTGGATGGGATGACAAAAATTTAAAAAAAATGCTATAATATACTATATTAGAAAAAATTCAGATGTTGTGATGTTATATTGTTACAATAAATACTGGGATATTTATAAAGCAAAAAAGGAGTTCTGTGGATGGGAAATTGACTGGATAAGCTGGGAAGGAGGCATTGTGGGATTGCTGTCATGTCTCAGGCATAAAGCACAAATACAGCACGTATAGTTTCATCCTGAAACTTGTAATCTGGGCCAGGGTGACAGTTGGGGTTAGCAAGCAGAGAAACTAAAGGAAACTTCTGGGTATGTCTCAGAACCATCCATCCATCCATTTTCTCCTGCTTATCCAAGGTCGGGTCGTGGGGGCAGCAGTCTCAGCAGGGAAACCCAGACTTCCCTCTCCCCGGCCACTTCATCCAGCTCCTCTGGGGGAATCCCGAGGCGTTCCCAGGCCAGCCGAGAGACATAGTCCCTCCAGCGTGTCCTGGGTCTTCCCCGGGGCCTCCTCCCAGTGGGACATGCCCGGAATACCTCACCAGGGAGGCGTCCAGGAGGCATCCTAATCAGATGCCCGAGCCACCTCATCTGACTCCTCTCAATGCGGAGGAGCAGCGGCTCTAATCTGAGTCCCTCCCGAATGACCGAGCTCCTCACCCTATCTCTAAGGGAGAGCCCAGCCACCCTGCGGAGGAAACTCATTTCGGCCACTTGCACTCGCGATTTCGTTCTTTCGGTCACTACCCATAGCTCGTGACCATAGGTTAGGGTAGGAACGTAGATCGACTGGTAAATCGAGAGCTTCGCCTTTTGGCTCAGCTCCTTCTTCACTATGACAGACCGATGCAGCGCCCGCATCACTGCGGACGCCGCACCGATCCGCCTGTCGACCTCCCGCTCCATCATCCCCCCACTCGTGAACAAGACCCCGAGATGCTTAAACTCCTCCACTTGCGGAAGGATCCCATCCCTGACCCGGAGAGAGCATTCTACCCTTTTCCGGCTGAGGACCATGGTCTCGGATTTGGAGGTGCTGATTCTCATCCCAGCCGCTTCACACTCGGCTGCGAACTGTCCCAGCGAGAGCCAAAGGTCACGGTCCGATGAAGCCAACAGGACCACATCATCTGCAAAAAGCAGAGAGCTAATCCTGAGGTCACCAAACCGGACACCCTCAACGCCCTGGCTGCGCCTAGAAATTCTGTCCATAAAAGTTATGAACAGAATCGGTGACAAAGGACAGCCCTGACGGAGTCCAACCCTCACCGGAAACAAGTCCGACTTATTGCCGCTCATGCGGACCAGACTCTGGCACCGGTCATACAGGGACCGAACAGCCCTTAAAAGGAAGCCCGGCACCCCATACTCCCGGAGCACCCCCCACAGGACTCCCCAAGGGACACGGTCGAATGCCTTCTCCAAGTCCACAAAACACATGTAGACTGGTTGGGCAAACTCCCATGAACCCTCCAGAACCCTGCGGAGAGTATAGAGCTGGTCCACTGTTCCATGGCCGGGGCGAAAACCACACTGCTCCTCCTGAATCCGCGGTTCGACAATCCGGCGGACCCTCTTCTCCAGAACCCCCGAATAAACCTTACCAGGGAGGCTGAGGAGTGTGATCCCCCTATAGTTGGAGCACACCCTCTGGTCCCCTTTCTTGAAGAGGGGGACCACCACCCCAGTCTGCCAGTCCAGAGGCACTGCCCCCGATGTCCACACGATGCTGCAGATGCGTGTTAACCAAGACAGCCCCACAGCATCCAGAGCCTTCAGGAACTCTGGGCGGATCTCATCCACCCCTGGGGCTCGACCACCGAGGAGCTTTTAAACCACCTCAGTGACCTCCGCCCCCGAGATAGGGGAGTCCACACCCAAGTCCCCATACTCTGCTTCCACATCGGAAGGCGTGTTGGTGGGATTGAGGAGGTCTTCGAAGTACTCCCTCCACCGACCCAAAACGTCCCCACCATAAACAGTGTTGATGTTTGCAAGATGTTTGCCCTTCTGGATGCTTGCGTCCAGTCGGACTTCGTCTGCGAGCGATGTGGGTTAGTTGACTCACTCATGGTCCAGGTTCGTGACCTAGAGGAGCGGCTGGCTCTCATCCAGCATAGCAATGAGTTAAAGGAGAGAGTTAATACGCCTTCTAGGGAGACTATGTGTACGTCACAAGCGGGGAGGGGGGAGAATGATGAACAGGTAGGTCGAGAGAGCTGGGTGAACGTAGGTCGTAGAGGTAGAAAAGGACGTACACAGTTCACAGAGGCGGCATCACCTGTAGTAACGGTTTCTAACCGCTTTCAGGTGCTTCCAGCTTTAGAGCCGGAAGAGACTGGGGAGGCAGGTGGGCCCTTGGGCACCAAGGAGCCACCTAACCCTAGTAGGAGGGAGGTTGTGGTAGTTGGGGATTCAATTATAAGAGGTGTAGATAGTTATGTGTGCACCCGTGATAGAGGGTCCCGTACGGTGTCTTGCCTGCCTGGTGTCCAGGTAGGGGACCTTCCAGATCGAGTGGACAGGCTTTTGGCCCCAGCCGGGGTGGATCCAGTGGTCGTGGTGCATGTTGGCACCAATGACATAGGAAAGGGCAGAAGGGCTGTTCTGCAAGATAAATTTATAGAAGTCGCGGATAAGCTTAGAAGCAGAACATCCACGGTGGTATTCTCTGGAATACTTCCCGTGCCACGTGCAAGTCAGGCAAAATTAGCTGAGATAAGGGGATTAAATGCGTGGCTAAAATGGTGGTGTAGGAAAGAGGGGTTCAGGTTTATGGGGCACTGGAAGACCTTCTGGAACAGGTGGGACCTGTTCAAGCCGGACGGGTTGCATCTGAACCATAGGGGAACCAGTGTATTGGGGAGGCGTATGTGCAGAATAGTTGAGGAATGTTTAAACTAGGGACTGGGGGGGCAGGGAGGTCAGTTAAGAATTTATGTGGGGAGAGACGGAAAGCCCAAATAAAAATTAAAAGTAGACACTGTAAAAGGCCTACCATTAGTGGTCTGTATTTGAATGCTAGGAGTATTAGAAACAAAATTAATGACTTAGAGGCTTTAATTTCTTCAGACAATTACGACATTATAGGAATAACTGAAACATGGATGAGTGACAATGATGGTGATGAATATAATATGGATGGTTATACGTTGTTCCGTAGAGACCGGATAGGCAAGAAGGGAGGTGGTGTTGCAGTATACGTAAAAGAAAACTTGCAGGCAAGGGATCTCACTGATAAAAATAAAAATTCAGTAGCTGTATGGATCAAACTTGATGCTAAAGATTAAAATGGCCTAATTGTCGGGGTTTGTTATAGGGCACCTAATGTAGCTGTAGAGGAAAGCAGAATATTATATGATGATATCAGGATTATGAGTAATAAAAATGATGTGGTGGTTATGGGTGATTTTAATTTACCTGGGATACAGTGGGACACAGTCTCTGGCTCTTCTGTAAATGAACTTGAGATGGTGGAATTAGTACAGGATTGTTTTTTTACTCAGTTTGTTAATACTCCTACCAGGGGAGAAGCCCTTCTTGATCTCGTTTTTTGTAATAACCAGGATAGGATTGGAAAATTAGAGGTTTTAGACCCATTGTACGGTAGTGATCATAACATGGTTAAATTCGAGGTTAATTTTAGTGTCCAAAGAGCAAAGTCTAAATTAAAAGTATACAATGTTAGGAAGGCTAACTTTAATGGTATGAGACGGAAATTAGAAACTGTAAACTGGACAGAGTTAAATAGCAAAACAGTAGAAGAGGCATGGGAATTTTTCAAAAGCACATTGTTGCAAGTGCAAGAGGACTTCATACCTGTTTCCAGCAAAACTAAATCTAGGAAACGACAACCAAGGTGGTTTACTAAGGAAATTAAGAATAAAGTCAGGAGGAAAAGGGCTCTGTTCCACAACTGGAAAATAACTAATGATTTCAAAATCAAGCAGGAGTATCTAAGTTTACAGGCAGAGTTAAAAAATGACATTAGGCTATCAAAGAGGGATGTAGAAAGAAAAATTGCATTGGAGGCTAAGCATGACAGTAAAGGTTTCTTCCAATATTTTAACTCCAAGAGAGCACTAAAAGCTGAAATCACTAATTTACAGGATAGTAAGGGCCTTATAATTGATAACGAAATTGATATGGTAAATGAGTTTAATGATTATTTTTCAAGGGTGTTCACAATAGAGAACACAAGTAACTTACCACCAATTAATACGAATACAGCATCGTCTATGACCAATATATGTATAACTGAGGTTGATGTGATACTAAGCCTAGCTAAACTCAAAATAAATAAATCACAGGGGCCTGATGGCATCTTACCTTTAGTCTTGAAAGAGATGAGGGATATTATTAGCCAACCTTTGACTTTAATATTCCAGAAATCGTTATCTGCGGGTGTGGTACCATCAGATTGGAAGCATGCTAATATAACACCCATATTCAAAAAAGGGGATAGAAGTAATCCGGCAAACTATAGGCCAATCAGTTTAACTAGCATTACTGGAAAAATAATGGAAGCTATAATTCAAGTGAAAATGGTAGATTACCTAGATGCAAATAACATTATAAAGGATAGCCAACATGGATTTAGGAGAGGTAGATCCTGCTTAACGAATCTGCTTGAGTTCTTTGAGGAAGCTACAAGTGAAATTGATCACAAAAAGGCCTATGATGTGATTTACTTAGATTTCCAGAAAGCCTTTGATGTTGTCCCCCACAAACGGCTCTTGTTAAAGCTTAAAGCTGCAGGAATTTTAGGAACTGTGGCAGCTTGGATCAAAAACTGGCTAACTGATAGGAAGCAGCGAGTAGTTATTAGAGGCACTATGTCACAGTGGGCCTCCGTTTATAGTGGGGTACCGCAGGGTTCAATTTTAGGACCACTATTGTTCCTAATTTACATTAATGATATTGACACGAATACATACAGTAAACTGGTTAAATTTGCAGACGACACTAAGGTGGGCGGGGTAGCAGATACTAATCTAGCAGCAGAGAGGCTCCAACGGGATCTGGATTTAATTAGCGAATGGGCTGATACTTGGCAGATGAAATTTAACACAGATAAATGTAAGGTAATCCATGCAGGGAGCAGAAATATACAGTACAGATATTTTATGGGTTCCACTGAAATAAAGGTAGCTGATTACGAGAAAGATCTCGGTATGTATGTTGATGCTTCCATGTCCCACTCTCGCCAATGTGGGGAAGCAATAAAAAAGGCGAACAGAATGTTGGGTTATATCTCTAGATGTGTGGAGTTTAAGTCAAGGGAGGTGATGTTACACTTATATAATTCCTTGGTAAGACCCCACCTAGAATACTGTGTGCAGGTTTGGTCACCATACCTCAAGAAGGACATTGCTGCCTTAGAAAAGGTGCAACGAAGAGCTACGAGAATGATTCCTGGTCTTAGAGGAATGTCTTACGAGGAGAGGTTAGCGGAACTGAATCTGTTCAGCCTTGAGCAAAGGAGACTAAGGGGGGATATGATTCAGGTCTAGATGCCGTTCAGCCAAATGACTATTTCAATATTAGTCTAAATACTAGAACTCGTGGCCATAAGTGGAAATTAGCGGGAGAACATTTTAAAACAAATTTGAGGAAGCACTTCTTTACACAGCGTGTAGTCAGAGTATGGAATAGTCTTCCTGCTATTGTAGTGGAAGCTAAAACCATGGGTTCCTTTAAATCAGAGCTACTGTAGATAAGATTTTAACAACTCTGAGCTATTAGCTAAGTTCTCCCCAAACGAGCTTGATGGGCCGAATGGCCTCCTCTCGTTTGTAAATTTCTTATGTTCTTATGTTCTTATGTTCTTTCCCACCCGGAGCCGCTGGATAGTGGACCAGAATTGCCTCGACGCCGTCTGGAAGTCGTTTTCCATGGCCTCGCCAAACTCCTCCCAAACCCGAGTTTTTGCCTCAGCGACCGCTGAAGCCGCATCCCGCTTAGCCTGCCAGTACCCGTCAGCTGCCTCTGGAGTCCCACAGGCTAAATAGGCCCCGATAGGACTACTTCTTCAGCTTGACGGCATCCCTCACCACTGGTGTCCACCAGCGGGTTCGCGGATTGCCGCCGCGACAGGCACCGACTACCTTACGGCCACAGCTCCGGTCAGCCGTCTCCACAATGGAGGCGCGGAACATGGCCCATTCAGACTCAATGTCCCCCGCCTCCCCCGGAACATGGGAAAAGTTCTGCCAGAGGTAGGAGTTGAAACTCCTCCTGACAGGGGATTCAGCCAGACGTTCCCAGCAGACCCTCACTATACGCTTGGGCCTGCCAGGCCTGGCCGGCTTCCTCCCCCACCAGCGGAGCCAACCCACCACCAGGTAGTGATCAGTTGACAGCTCTGCCCCTCTCTTCACCCGAGTGTCCAAGACATGAGTGTAGTGCCGCAAGTCCGACGACACGACTACAAAGTCGATCATCGAACTGCGGCCTAGGGCGTCCTGGTGCCAAGTGCACATATGAACACCCTTATGCCTGAACATGGTGTTCATTATGGACAATCCGTGGCGAGCACAGAAGTCCAACAACAGAACACCACTCGGGTTCAGATCGGGGGGGCTGTTCCTCCCAATCACGCCACTCCAGGTCTCACTGTCATTGCCCACGTGAGCATTGAAGTCCCCCAGCAGAACAAGAGAGTCCCCAGAAGGAATGCTCTCCAACACCCCTTCCAGAGACTCTATAAAGGGTGGGTACTCTGAACTGTCGCTCGGCGCATATGCGCAAACAACAGTCAGAACCCGTCCCCCCACCCGAAGGCGAAGGGAGGCTACCCTCTTGTCCACCGCGGTAAACCCCAATGTGCAGGCGCCCAGCCTGGGGGCAATAAGTATGCCCACCCCCGCTCGGCGCCTCTCCCCGCAGGCAACTCCAGAGTGGAATAGGGTCCAACCACCTTCAAGGAGACTGGTTCCAGAGCCCAAGCCGTGCGTCGAGGTGAGCCCGACTATGTCTAGCCGGAATTTCTCAAACTCGCGCGCCAGCTCAGGCTCCTTCCCCATCAGAGAGGTGACATTCCATGTCCCAAGAGCTAGCTTCTGCAGCCGAGGATCGGACCGCCAAGGTCCCCGCCTTCGGCCACTGCCCAGCTCACAATGCACCCGACCCCTATGGCCCCTCCTACGGGTGGTGAGCCCATTGGAAGGGGGACCCACGTGCCTTGTTCGGGCTGTGCCCGACCAGGCCCCATGGGTATAGGCCTGGCCACCAGGTGCTCGCCATCGAGCCCCACCCCCAGGCCTGGCTCCAGAGGGGGGCCCCGGTGACCCGCGTCCGGGCAAGGGAAAACGTGTTTCCAATATTTTTCTCATCATATGGGGTCTTTTGAGCCGAACTTCGTCTGGTTCCTCACCCCGGACCTGTTTGCCTTGGGTGACCCTACCAGGGGCATAAAGCCCCGGACAACTTAGCTCCTGGGATCACTGGAACACGCAAACCCCTCCACCACGATAAGGTGTCGGCTCCAGGAGGGGTGTCTCAGAACCAGTCGAGATAAAAATACACCGTTGAGGTTTTGTCATGGGGGCAGTGCTACCCACCCCCCAGAACTGCATTTTGTGCAGGGAGCGGATCTCAGCAAAATATGCAGTTAAAAGATCTGTTGCTAGTCATACTGACATCATACCAGCAAAATTCCATAGCTGACCAAAAAGGCATCCCCTTTAATTCTGAATTTCTGTAGCTCCCATCAACAATTGCTCTTCATGATTGGTATGTGAACAAATTAATTTTTTTCTTCTGGAAAACAAGAACAGTGTTACTGGAGATGTGATACACACTTATAATGTAACAAGAGACACGTTGCCAAATTCATGTTTGTTCTTTTGAGCTATTATAGTGGATAATAAATTGTACACACATGTTAAAATGCCAGGTTTTTCTGATGTAAAATAATTAGACCACGATAAATCTTTTAAAAACTTTTCCCACCTTTAATGTGACCTGTAACCCGTACAATTCAAAGTAGCGAGAGGCAAAAATTTAAAGAATAAAAAAACGTGCAGGGTCAGCCTCCAGCTTTAGTCAAGGTGGAGGGAATTATGAACACCTCCAAATACCGGCCACTCTTGGCCCAAAACCTTCATGTGTCTGCTAGAAAGCTGTAGATGAAAAGGAGTTTCACCTTATAGCCTGACAATGACCCCAGACATACATCCAAATCAACAAAAGAATGGCTTCACCAGAAGAAAGCTAAACTTTTTGAATGGCTCAGCCAGAGCCCAGACCACAATATACTTGAACATGTATGAGGTGACCTGTTGAGGGTCGTGCACAAGACATGCCCTCGCAATCTGACATATTTTGAGCGCTTTTGCAAGATAGAGTGGGCAAATACTGCCAAGTATTAGTTTAAGAGTGTACATACTCATGTAACCAGCTTATTGTTTGTTTTTTTTCCCCTCTAACAGATATGTTTGTTTTTCAACTGAATTTTAATATTGGTGGGTTCACTTTTTATATCCACCCATAACACACTTTTGGCATAACACCTGTTAATGCAAACTCCCCCCACCAGAATATTCATACTCTGTCATGATAAATGGTTTAGGATCTCAACCACCCCCCCCCCCCCCCCCCCCCGGTGTTCAATCGAAAGTTCCGTTTTTGTTTCAGAATATGGCTACATCAGGACACTTAATCCAAAAAGAAAATCAGAAAATCGCCCACTTGTATAAACTGGTGATAATCTTACTCACTTTGAATAAAATCGTCCGTGGTGGTGGTGGTTCATAAAAAAGATAAAGACGTGATTAACCGTTATGTGACGATTATCTTTCTATCATCAGGTCAGATTTGCTGCACTCACCTTTATAGAGTAGTAAAGGGCGATGAGTCCCAAGCAACATGGATTACAGTGGATGAAGTTGAACAAGGACCAAAGAATGTGATCCCGCGGTGGGGGGGTAGATGTCATCCGCAGCTCATGGGGATTCATAGGTTTTTTTCCAGGTTCGTACAGCTGCTTGTAGTTGCTGGTTTGCATCGGTAAAATGTACTGGGTGGTGTCCATAGTAAATCCCACTCATAAGAGGTCTTCCTTGAGGTGAGGAGAAATGCAGAAATGAAGCGGACTCTGAAATCCACCAGCCTTGGTTATGAAGCACGAAGGCGTGACATCAGTCGACTCTGCAAGGAGGGATGAACGCAATCAGTTTCCTAAACTTCAAAACAAAAAAACTATTTTTTTTCCCCTTTTGTAATGGTATATTATATTTGGTTGTTAATGTAACTTTACTTTGCTTGTTAGTCCGGGATTGCGCAACGACACGTTGGACACCATGAGCTCCGATGAGGACGCAGCACTGGTCACCCCGTGAAACGCATCGATGACGGACACCAGTAGAAGCGAGGACGCTCCCAATGTTCAGCAGGGTGATTCCACGGTTGGTGACCATCGTGCCTCCAGGGTAATTCATTACAGGGTCGAACTCCCTCTGTGCTTCCACGGTGACGTGAAGGACAAGGAGAGTTTTTCCCTGTGGAAAGTTAGATTGGAGCTCGCTGTACGGGCTTGTCCGGTGTCACAGGAGCAGGATTTAGCCACTATTTTACCAACCAGACTGAGCGGCGATGCCTTAGCATACTGGTTATCATTACCACCTAGCACACAGAAAGATTATGATGCGTGTGTTTCCAGACTGGCTGATGTTTTTGGCGGCAAGCAGTTTTTGCAACATTTTCAAACATGTTTAAATGCTAGACAGCGCATGCCAGCGCAGAGATAACTAGGCTCATTTTGAAGCATTTCCTAATTATGGAGAGCCAGCTATAGCGATGGAGCCCTTCAGATGATTTGTTGCGGGACTAGATCCAGTCTTACAAGTTAAGTGCCATGAGCATGGGGCCACAACATTAGAGGAGGCCCTGGCAGTGGCGTGTAAATGGGAGTGAGCGCAAGAGGCACTTCGGCTCGCACCGCCAATGAATGCTGGCTTTGTGCCCACCACTAATGCCATGGTCCTGCCACCAGTTGCACACCTCACAGCAATGGGGTCCACTAAGGCAGAGGCAACAGCAGACCAAATTCCTGAAGTCCTGTCAGCTGTTAAACAACTGTCAGCTGAGGTCCAGACTTTGCGGTTCGAGGTGAGTAGATAGAAACAGCACCACAAATCTTCACGGTCCAGAATGGTCACCTCGTCTGCAGGAAAGAGCAGCTTTAACCCCCAGGGGCCTGAGGCCTTTTTTCCACTTTCGAGGTAGTCTGACATGCCTTGACATTTTAAAATATTTCACCTATCTAAAAAACATTTATCCCAAAGTGATACATTTGCTTTTATTCAGCACAAACTCAGCACCAATAATCCGAGACCTCTTAGAATGTTATTATTCTATTTTTTGTTAAAATCAACTTTAAACATATACTTTTCAAAAACCTATTTTCAGACATGCTGAGAAATTGTAAAAAATCACATTATAGACATTTCTAGGTAAGACTTTTGAGCTCTGAAACTTATAGACACAGGGGTTGGCTACACATACTGTAGGTGAAAGTGACATTCTGAAATTTTATGTAGTTTGATTACTAAAGTGTTAGTACTTTAGAGTGACACTGTCACGCCCTGCTCCGTCCGCTCCTGATGTGTGCCACGCCCCCTCATTATCCACGTGTGCTTTCCCGATCGTGCCCAGCTGTTCCTTGTTAGTTTGGCTTGTCTGCTGTATTTAGTCCGCGTCTGAGTCTGTTACCCCAGATCCGTCATTGATGTTTGTCGCTGTCTTGGTCCTGTCCGTGAATAAACCCCGTTTGCCTGCATTCTCGGCTTGCCTCGCCTGTTTCCCGGCTCGCTCGCTCACCGCGCATAACAGAATGACGGATCTCCCCAACGCACCTCCGCTGGTCGAGGACCTACACATCGACCTGCTCCAGGAGGTGCTCTACTGGCTCCACCAGCCGGAGGTCCGGGAGGACTCCGGACTACTGGACTTAGCCAGCAAAAGCGGGACCCTCCTTCAGGAGGTAACCCCGCTCACGGCGGCGCCTGTCATGGCGGAGGTTCGCGAGAACCTCCGACAGCTCGTCAACAGGGTGACGGAGAAGCGGCTTCGGCCGCTCGCCCTCTCCGAGACGACCCCGCCGCCATCGTCATGCCCCAGCCGCAAAAAGAAAAAGAAGCGGAAGGGGAAAGGAGAAGCAGCCGCCCCGACGCTCTTCTTGGGGGCTTGCTCCTTACTCCCCGCCTGGGATGACACCGCCGCTGCACCGCCGGCAGCAACAGCGCCTGCTGCAGCTGACGCCGCACTGCCCGCGGCTGCGCTGCCTGCTGCAGCTGCCGCCTCTCTGCCCGCGGCTGCGCTGCCTGCAGCTGCCGCCTCTCTGCCCGCGGCTGCGCTGCCTGCAGCTGCCGCCTCTCTGCCCGCGGCTGCGCTGCCTGCTGCCGCCGCCGATCCGCCCGCAGCTGCTGCTGCTGTTGCCGCCGATCTGCCCGTGGCTGCACTGCCTGCTGCCGCCGCCGATCTGCCCACGGCTGCGCTGCCAGCTGCCGCCCCCGATCTGCCCGTGGCTGCACTGCCTGCTGCCGCCGCCGCCGATCTGCCTGCAGCACCCCTTGACCCGCCTGTCCAGCCCGACCCGCCTGTCCTGCTTGACTCGCTTGTCCTGCCTGCTCTGCCTGCAGTCCCTGCAGCTGCCACCACTCTGGCTGCGGCACCCGCCGCGGTGCCCCCTGCTGGCCGCACACCCAAGGTGCCCCTTGCTGGCCGCACGCCCGAGGTGCCCGCAGAGGCGCCCCCTGCTGGCGCATGCCCAAGCCCGTCTTTGCTCCTCGTCCCTCGGTGTCTCCTGTGTTCACTCCTCGCCCTGTTGTTCCTCCGTTTTCTGTCCCCTCTGTGTCTCCTTTCTCTGTCTGCCTGTCCGCGTTTCCTGTTCTTTGTCGGGTCCTGTCTTTCGTTTCGTCCTTGTTCTTGTTCTGTGTTTCGGTCTTGTTCCCTGTTCTTCGTTGATGGTTTTTGGTTTTGTCTTTCAGGTCCTGTTCCCCGGTCTCGTCTCGTCCGTCGCCTCCTCTCTGGCGCGCCCGGAGTGCGCGCCTTTGGGGGGGGGTTCTGTCACGCCCTGCTCCGTCCGCTCCTGATGTGTGCCACGCCCCCTCATTATCCACGTGTGCTTTCCCGATCGTGCCCAGCTGTTCCTTGTTAGTTTGGCTTGTCTGCTGTATTTAGTCCGCGTCTGAGTCTGTTACCCCAGATCCGTCATTGATGTTTGTCGCTGTCTTGGTCCTGTCCGTGAATAAACCCCGTTTGCCTGCATTCTCGGCTTGCCTCGCCTGTTTCCCGGCTTGCTCGCTCACCGCGCATAACAGACACTCTTTTTCTCAAAGTCAGTGGCCTTCAAAATGAATATTGATGAGATAGGTGTCCTCACACCTGTAGTAGTTTGCATGCTGTCAATGGCCCAACAGTCTGGAATCTAGCGATCATAACATGGTTAAATTTGAGGTTAAGTTTAGTGTCCGAAGAGCAAAGTCCAAATCAAAAATATATAATATTAGGAAGGCTAACTTCAATTGTATGAGATTAAAACTAGAAACTGTGAACTGGATGGAGTTAAATAACAAAACTGTTGAAGAGGCATGGGAATTTTTTAAAAGCACATTATTGCAAGTGCAAGAGGACTTCATACCTGTTTCCAGCAAGAATAAATCTAGGAAATTGCAACCTAGGTGGTTTAATAGGGAAATAAAGTATAAAGTAAGGAGGAAAAGGGCTTTGTTCCAGAGATGGAAAATAACTGATGATGACATAATAAAGCAAGAGTATCTAAATCTACAGGCTGAATTAAAAAATGACATTAGACGAGCTAAAAGGAATGTCGAAAGGAAGATCGCATTGGAGGCTAAGGATGACGTTAAAAGTTTCTTCCAGTATTTTAACTCTAAAAGAGCTCTAAAAGCTGAAATTACTAATCTGCAGGATAGTAAGGGTCTTATAATTGAAAACGACATTGACATAGTAAATGAGTTCAATGATAGTTTTGCATGGGTATTCACTGTTGAGGACACTAGTAACTTACCAGTTCTTATTACTAATCCAACATCGTCTATAACTAATATATATATAACTGAAACTGATGTTTTGCAAAGCCTAGCTAAGCTCAAAATAAATAAATCACAGGGCCCTGATGGCATCTTACCTATAGTGTTAAAAGAGATGAGGGATATTATTTGCCGACCCTTAACATTACTGTTTCAAAAATCCTTATCTGAAGGTGTGGTACCTTCTGATTGGAAGCATGCCAACATAACGCCCATTTTCAAAAAAGGGGATAGAAGTAATTTGTCAAACTATAGGCCAATCAGTCTAACTTGTATAACTGGTAAAGTTATGGAGGCTATAATCAAAGAGAAAATGGTAGATTACCTGGACTCAAATAACATTTTGAGGGATAGCCAGCATGGATTTAGGAGAGGTAGATCCTGTTTAACAAATCTGTTGGAGTTTTTTGAGGAAGCTACTCAGGAAGTTGATGATAAGAAGGCCTATGATGTCATCTACTTAGATTTCCAAAAGGCTTTTGATGTTGTTCCCCACAAGAGGCTCTCACTTAAACTCAAAGCGACAGGTATTTTAGGAACTGTAGCGACCTGGATTGATAACTGGTTAACGGATAGGAAGCAGCGAGTAGTTATAAGAGGCTCAATGTCACAGTGGGCCTGCGTTCATAGTGGGGTACCGCAGGGTTCAATTTTAGGACCACTTTTGTTCCTAATTTACATAAATTATATAGACACCAATATATACAGTAAACTGGTGAAATTTGCAGATGACACCAAGGTGGGTGGTGTAGCAGATACTGAACTAGCGGCTCAGCAGCTACAGCGGGATCTTAATTTAATTAGTGACTGGGCTGACACCTGGCAGATGAAATTTAACATAGACAAATGTAAGGTACTCCATGTAGGGAGCAGAAATATAAAGTACAGGTATTTTATGGGACCTACTGAAATAAAGGTAGCTGATTATGAGAAAGACCTTGGTGTGTATGTTGATGCTTCCATGTCTCATTCTCGCCAGTGCGGGGAAGCAATAAAAAAGGCCAATAGGATGTTGGGGTATATCTCCAGGTGTGTGGAGTTTAAGTCAAGGGAGGTAATGCTAAGATTATACAATTCCTTGGTGAGACCTCACCTAGAATATTGTGTACAGGTTTGGTCACCATATCTTAAAAAGGACATAGCGGCCTTAGAAAAGGTGCAGCGTAGGGCCACAAGAATGATTCCTGGTCTTAGAGGAATGTCATACGAGGAAAGGTTATTTGAGCTAAATCTGTTCAGCCTCAAGCAAAGGAGACTGAGGGGGGACATGATCCAGGTCTATAAGATTCTAGCAGGTTTGGATGCTGTTCAAACGAATAGTTACTTCAGCATTAGTTCAAATACAAGAACTCGTGGCCATAGGTGGAAATTAGTGGGAGAACATTTCAAACTGGATTTAAGGAAGCACTTCTTTACACAGCGTGTAGTCAGAGTATGGAATAGTCTTCCTGATAACGTAGTGCAAGCTGAATCCTTGGGTTCCTTTAAATCAGAGCTAGATAAGATTTTAACAACTCTGAGCTATTAGTTAAGTTCTCCCCAAGCGAGCTCGATGGGCCGAATGGCCTCCTCTCGTTTGTATAGTTCTTATGTTCTTATGAATGTCACTGCACCCCACACCCATCACTTTGGAAAGGCAGTTTGAAACGCAAGAAAAGTAGCAACAATAAAATCCCTTTCACAGTTTATTGGTAGATGGAATGAAAAATGAAAAACTGTTACTATATAAATATAGAAAGCGATAAATATGATGCAGTGACTATTATTAACGCTCTGGGGACGAGGGCATCGTCGACTGCGTATCTTTCTCGTGTATTTCAGTTTATATCTCGCTGAAATCATTATGTAAAATCATGAAAAAAACACTGACTAAACCCGTTATCTGTCTTCTTTTCAAAACTTCCATTGTCAGAAGTATTAAAGTTTTTAAAATTAGGTTAAATAGGCAAAAAAGCAAATCGTGTCATCTCTCTTTGTTTTACTTGCGTCGGGAGCGTGTAGGACCGCTCTCAGCGGAAGATCGCTATTCACGTTCTAAATACGCTGCGTTTGAATCGGCGACCACGTGATTGCAGGCACACAGGCTTAGCCCACTGAGCTATGAACACAGGTATGAGCTTCGCTGCTGAAAGTGGCAACACTGGCGCAAAGCTTCAGCGGCAGAGACGTATCCGTGTGCTATATTGTAGCCGATCAGTGTAAACACTACCCAGACATGTGCTCTTGTTTATTTCGGTCACAATGGGCGTATTCACATATTTCTTTACCCAATACTAACTGTCGGATTATCATGTTATTATCATGCGAATAGCGCGATTTGCAAGTGGGTGGGCGATCAGAGCCGCTTCGAGACGCAGACGCTTAAGTCAGTCACTCTTGTTCTTTCAATTCGTATCACGAAGCTGTAAAAATATATTTAGTTTCTACCTATATATATTTGAAAAGTAGACCGTCCAAGGTTTCTGAGAGTATTTTTAAAATGTGTATATGACAAAAACTCGCAGAGTTATTTAAACGGTTTTGCGAAATTTCTGTCAGATCCCGCCGGCGGGATCGCCGAACCCAAGGGGTTAAGCCCCTCTCTGCATACCTCACCACAGAGATATCGGCAGCCTGCAAGGTCACCACAGCATTAGTCCTACTCCATTTGTGTTTGCGGTCATTGAGAACACTTATATTGAACTCTTTTTAGACACGGGTTCAAAAATTTCCTTGATTAGTGAATCCGAGAGAATTCCCTCTCTAATGAGAAAACCTACACAGAAGTCTTACATTCTAGCTAAATCGGTCACTGGTGACTATCTTGACACACTTGGCATGCTTACCATTTCTATCAGACTAGGTGAGGAGGTTTTCAATCACAGTGTCCATGTTGTCAGGAATTCTTCTCAGTCAGCTATGCTGGGCTGGGATTTTCTATGCAAACACCATGCTATCATTAATCTGAAAGATAATAGTTTAGGCCTCTGGGACTGGTCCATACCACTCTTATGTGCAGCACAAAAGGCCCCACTGAAATGCGGTGCTATTACATTAGCTTCTCTCACTGTACCTGCCATGTCAGAAATTAATGTGTTAGTGAAAATACAGCCTTCGACAGGACAGCCAGAACTCATGTGCAACTACACTGGGGTTCTAGAGCCTGATGTTACACTCCCAGGTCTATTTGTGGCACGCTCTGTTACTCCTGTTGTAAAAGGTGTAGCATGGATTCGTGTCATGAACCCAAAATTAGAGGTTTTAGACCCATTGTACGGTAGTGATCATAACATGGTTAAATTCGAGGTTAATTTTAGTGTCCGAAGAGCAAAGTCGAAATTAAAAGTATACAATGTTAGGAAGGCTAACTTTAATGGTATGAGACGGAAATTAGAAACTGTAAACTGGACAGAGTTAAATAGCAAAACAGTAGAAGAGGCATGGGAATTTTTCAAAAGCACATTGTTGCAAGTGCAAGAGGACTTCATACCTGTTTCCAGCAAAACTAAATCTAGGAAACGACAACCAAGGTGGTTTACTAAGGAAATTAAGAATAAAGTCAGGAGGAAAAGGGCTCTGTTCCAAAAATGGAAAATAACTAATGATTTCAAAATTAAGCAGGAGTATCTAAGTCTACAGGCAGAGTTAAAAAATGACATTAGGCTATCAAAGAGGGATGTAGAAAGAAAAATTGCATTGGAGGCTAAGCATGACAGTAAAGGTTTCTTCCAATATTTTAACTCCAAGAGAGCACTAAAAGCTGAAATCACTAATTTGCAGGATAGTAAGGGACTTATAATTGATAATGAAATTGATATGGTAAATGAGTTTAATGATTATTTTTCAAGGGTGTTCACAATAGAGAACACAAGTAACTTACCACCAATTAATACGAATACAGCATCGTCTATGACCAATATATGTATAACTGAGGTTGATGTGATACTAAGCCTAGCTAAACTCAAAATAAATAAATCGCAGGGGCCTGATGGCATCTTACCAATAGTCTTAAAAGAGATGAGGGATATTATTAGCCAACCTTTAACTTTAATATTCCAGAAATCGTTATCTGCGGGTGTGGTACCATCAGATTGGAAGCATGCTAATATAACACCCATATTCAAAAAAGGGGATAGAAGTAATCCAGCAAACTATAGGCCAATCAGTTTAACTAGCATTACTGGAAAAATAATGGAAGCTGTAATTCAAGTGAAAATGGTAGATTACCTAGATGCAAATAACATCATAAAGGATAGCCAACATGGATTTAGGAGAGGTAGATCCTGCTTAACGAATCTACTTGAGTTCTTTGAGGAAGCTACAAGTGAAATTGATCACAAAAAGGCCTATGATGTGATTTACTTAGATTTCCAGAAGGCCTTTGATGTTGTCCCCCACAAATGTCTCTTGCTAAAGCTTAAAGCTGCAGGGATTTTAGGAACTGTGGCAACTTGGGTCAAAAACTGGCTAACTGACAGGAAGCAGCGAGTAGTTATTAGAGGCACAATGTCACAGTGGGCCTCCGTTCATAGTGGGGTACCGCAGGGTTCAATTTTAGGACCTCTATTGTTCCTAATTTACATTAATGATATTGACACAAATACATACAGTAAACTGGTTAAATTTGCAGACGACACCAAGGTGGGCGGGGTAGCAGATACTAATCTAGCAGCAGAGAGGCTTCAATGGGATCTGGATTTAATTAGCGAATGGGCTGATACATGGCAGATGAAATTTAACACAGATAAATGCAAGGTAATCCATGCAGGGAGCAGAAATATAAAGTACAGATATTTTATGGGTTCCACTGAAATAAAGGTAGCTGATTACGAGAAAGATCTCGGTATGTATGTTGATGCTTCCATGTCCCCCTCTCGCCAGTGTGGGGAAGCAATAAAAAAGGCGAACAGAATGTTGGGCTATATCTCTAGATGTGTGGAGTTTAAGTCAAGGGAGGTGATGTTACACTTATATAATTCCTTGGTAAGACCCCACCTAGAATACTGTGTGCAGGTTTGGTCACCATACCTCAAGAAGGACATTGCTGCCTTGGAAAAGGTGCAACGAACAGCTACGAGAATGATTCCTGGTCTTAGAGGAATGTCTTATGAGGAGAGGTTAGCGGAACTGAATCTGTTTAGCCTTGAGCAAAGGAGACTAAGGGGGGATATGATTCAGGTCTATAAGATTCTAACGGGTCTGGATGCTGTTCAGCCAAATGACTATTTCAATATTAGTCTAAATACTAGAACTCGTGGCCATAAGTGGAAATTAGCGGGAGAACATTTTAAAACAAATTTGAGGAAGCACACTCAGCGTGTAGTTAGAGTATGGAATAGTCTTCCTGCTAGTGTAGTGGAAGCTAAAACCCTGGGTACCTTTAAATCAGAGCTAGATATGATTTTAACAACTCTGAGCTATTAGTTAAGTTCTCCCCAAACGAGCTTGATGGGCCGAATGGCCTCCTCTCGTTTGTAAATTTCTTATGTTCTTATGTTCTTATGTAAAGCAAGATGACTGTTATGTACCAGCCAGCACCAAACTAGGGGACTTCCATTCCCTAGTACAGCAGAAAGGGGAGGAGTTTTCCTTGATTGATGCTACAGTGGCTCAGGTGCAGACCCAGGCAGAGCCACCCACAGCCCCAATGCCTGTTAAGCTCAACCACACAGCTCTGAACAGTGAGCAGATACAGCAGTTAGAGAGTTTGCTCAGCTAGTACTCTGATGTGTTTAGCTCTCATGAGCATGACTTTGGGCGTACTAACTGGATATGTCATAGTATTTGCACCGATGATGCCCCACCTATAAGACAATGGGCTTACTGAATCTCTATCCACTTGAGATCAGAAATAGACAGGCAAGTCCAACAGCTCCTTTCACAAGATGTTACTGAAGAAAGTTGTAGCCCTTGGGCTTCGCCGGTGGTGTTAGTCAAAAAGAAGGATGGTACATACCGCTTTTTCATAGACTTCAGAAAACTGAATACAGTTACTGTCAAAGATTCCTACCCACTACCACGTCCGGAGGATGCCCTTGATAATTTGGCGGGGGTGTGTTAGTTTAGCAGCATTGATTTAGTCAGCGGATATTGGCAAGTCGAGGTAGATGAGCAGGACAAAGAGAAAATTGCATTTAACACCGGCAGTGCATTTTATCAGTTTAAGGTCATGCCCATGGGTCTTACAAATGCCCCCCCTACATTCCAAAGGCTCATGGAGCTTGTTTTGCAGGGACTACACTGGAAAGTATGTCTCATTTATCTGGATGATGTGCTAGTGTTTAGCAGGACCTTTTCAGAACATCTGGACAGCTTGGAGGAAATTTTCAGCCGTTTCCATTCAGCTGGGCTTAAATTAAACCCCCGCAAATGCCATCTAGTGTGTAAGGAAGTTTCTTTTCTGGGGCATGTAGTGTCTAGTGAGGGTCTTCACCCAGATGGCAAGAACCTTCACAAGGTTCGTAGTTGGCCTGCCCCGAGGACCGCCACCGAGGTGCGTGCATTCGTTGGCTTATGCTCGTACTACAGAAGGTTTGTTAAAAATTTCGCAGTAATAGATTCCCACTTCATGCTCTGACTCAAAAGGGTGCTGTATTTCATTGGTCCGATCAGTGTGAGGATGCCTTTCAATCTCTCAAGCATGCTTTGACCAGTCCTCCTATTGTGGCTCATCCTATATTCACACAACCTTTCTTGCTATATACAGATGCGTCACAAGACTGTATTGGGGCTGTGTTGGCTCAGAATCAGGATAGGAGGGAACGTGTGATTGCATACGCAAGTCACACGTTGACCTCAGCTGAAAAGAAATGGTCCACCTATGACCGGGAGTTATGGGCCATAGTCTGGTCGGTGCGTCACTTCAAACATTTCGTGTCAGGCATGCCGTTCATCATTATCACTGATCATAAACCACTTTTGAATTTGAGGAAAGCCACTGTGCATAATGATCCCACGGGCCGTTGTGCACGCTGGATACTCGAGTTAGATGTCTACGACTTTTCTGTCATACATCGGGAAGGGAAGCAGCATGCAAATGCTGATTCAATGTCAAGGCGGCCTAGATCACCAGAGATGGCTACTAAGGCTGTTCAGTGTGTCATTGGGAGTACTGCATCTCAGCCCGCCATCCCCTTTATAGCTGAAAAGCAGAGCAACCTACCCTTTAGCCTACCTGACACCCAGTCTATGCTGGCTATTGATCCCGCAGAACTGCAGGCCCAACAGCAGGCAGATGTGTGCCTTCACACTACCCTGTCTTGGTTAGAGAAGGATAGCCATAGGCCACCTTTGGATCAGTTAAGGCAGTCACCACCTGTCGTGCGGAAGCTGTGGCACGAATTTCCTAAATTAGTGGTTCATAATGGCCTTCTGTGTCATGCAGTGAGACCCTCTCCACATTCGCTCCACTCATATCAGGGCAGAGGCCCTCATTCCCAGAGCTCTGAAAGGGCTGCATGGAGACAAATTTTGTGGATACTTAGGTGCTGAACGTACCCTGTTGAGAGCGAGACAGATCTTTTATTCGCCTTACATGTCGAGAGACATTTACAAATTCTGCACAGACTGTTTACCATGTCAATGCCACAGCTCTCCCACACCACAGGGAAGGGCTCCGTTACAGTCCATTCATGCTGACAGACCCTTCCAGAGAATCGCGGCAGACATAACAGAGCTTCCAATGACCACGCAGGGGAATAGGTACATTTTGGCTGTGGTAGACTTTCTCATCCGCTTTGCTAATTTATATCTGCTGAAGGATCAGCGAGCACCTACAGTTGCTCACTGCCTATTTAAGCACTAAATCCGGCAACATGGGGTTCCAGAGTCCATACATACAGATCAAGGAAGACAGTTTGAGTCAGACTTGGTTAAACAATTGTGTGCATCTTTGGGTATAAAAAAGACCAGGACTTCTCCATATCATGCCCAATCGGATGGCATGGTTGAGAGATTGAATAGGACATCGAAGGACCAACTCGCTAAGTACATTTATCAAAGTGGGGGTGAATGGGATAGATATTTTCCTCAAGTAGAACTGACGTACAACTCGAGTGTACACTCGAGCATAAGGGTATTCTCCATTTTTCCTTGCTCGTGGCAGGGAACCACACCTACCTGTTCATGTCTCTTTGAACTGGAATCCCACTCTGTCAGTATCAGATCCCAGGATCTCACAGGTGTTCAGTGAGGCCACAGATCTGTTGCTGCTAAACTGGGGCAGAAAGGGCAGTATGATAAAAGGGTGTCATTTAATCCTTACCAGGAGGGGGATTTGGTTTTGTTGGATGACCCTGCTCAAAAGCACAACAAACTAGCTCCTAGATGGAAGGGCCCATATAAGATCTTGCAGCGTTTGGACAAAATGGATAGTACAGGGGTGACATATGAGATATCAGACCCCAAAAACCCCCAGTCCCGTAGGTGGGTGGTGCACCACAACCGTCTCAAGTCTTTCAGTGGTCTCCTGAGAGACCCACAACCTAGGTCTGCTTCTTCTCAATTACCAGAGCCACCGGTTGACCGGTCTGGGGTGGATCTATTTCCTTCTGTCCCAAATGCATTATCGGGGTCTTTGCCATTTCAGCCACCTATTCCACCACTTGTGCCTGGTCAGTCAGAGGCTCTTGCTACCTTGGCTAATCAGGCTAAAGGCACAGAGGGTGAGACGCAACCAAGCCCTCTTGTCTCAAAACAGTCCACTCCGTACTCAACCCCCCCATCCAGCCCCTCTAAATCCACGCCTAGGGGTGTTCCAAATAGGGTTCAGTCATTTGCTCTTGAGGTCCCGCTTAAAGCTACACATAGTGGGCGGGTAGTCAAGCCACCCGGTAGGTTTGCGAGTTATGTTACATAATTAAAAAGAGAAAAGAAAAAAAAAAAACAACACATACGGGTCATGGACACTGGTAGGACATGCATTTAATTGATTTGATGTATGGTATGTTTTTTTCTTCCTCCTTTGTCTCCAGCTTATGTGACAGTTGTACTGTATCATGCCTGTAGTGGTACTTGTCTGGTGTAGGAGCGAGTGAGTTCATTTGTAGGTCAGTTATGATGACACTTCATTTATTTTGTTCTGTTCCCTGTTTTAGGGACTGGGAGTTGTTTAGAGTTATCTATTCTGAAACGTGGACGTTTCTTCTAGTAGCAGGGGAAGACTGTAATGGTATATTATATTTGGTTGTTAATGTAACGAAAATGTTTTGTATTTTTTTTGATGCAACAGTGTCACATAGGAACATTATGCTGATTAGGGTAAGGAAGTTGGTTCCGGGTGGTTGGTTTCAGAGGGGGAGGAGAAAGGAAGGAGGAGGGGGTTGTCGGGAAGAGAGTGCGGGAGCCGTGGTTGTATGTGGTTCTGGGTGTCACGGATCGACCCCGGGGAGTTCCCAACTGACGTCACCACAGCCACGCCATCGGGGATTCCTCGCTCCTGCCCTCCCGTTGTTTTGATCTTTCAGGCAGACGCCGCTTTACCGGACTGTCCGGTTTTCCCGGTTCTCGATTCATCACCCTCCACCAGCTGTTACTGCTTATGTCCGGAAAGGAGGGACTATATCTACCGTTCGATCTTGCACCCTGATGCGAGATCTTCTAGGAATTTTCCAGAGTTCAAGCGTTTACCTGTTATCTGCCTCTCCGTGTATTCTGACCATTGTTGCTCTACCTCTTAGACCCCGAGTTTCTGCCCTAGCCCTTTTGATGACCGACGCCGATCGCCTGACCCTCGCCTGCTTCCCGACTTCGAGACCAGCCCAGCCCCCAAGACCGATTCCGCAGATCGCCCGTCCCACGACATCGATTCCGCCTGCTCCTTACCTTGTTTCTGAGGGATACGTTTCGCCGGCTGACCTCTCGGTCTTTGGACTGTTGTTCAGTGTCAGGATTTATTAAAACTCCTTGCACCGGATTCCGCACCAGTGTCCTCTTGATTCCCAACCGAAACCCTCACAGAAAGATCTCGGCAGAGGAAGATGGACCCAGCGGACCCGGTGAGCGTCCAGCAGCTGGCCGATGCCCTGACCAGGCAGGGCTCCCTTCTGAGCCGTCAGCAGACGGAGGTCAGTGCTGTGGGGGACTCTGTGGACTCCCTCCATGCGGGCTTGACAGCGCTGGCAACGGAGGTACAGCGGTTACAGGGGGCGCGAGCGACCACACCAAGCGAACCTCGTATACAGCCACCTGGACATTATAATGGGGAACCGGGTTCGTGTAGAGCCTTTCTGTCGCAGTGCTCTCTTGCGTTTGAATTACAGCCCTCCGCGTTTCCTTCGGAGCGGTCGAAGGTGGCTTATGTAATCATGGCTCTGACCGGTCCTGCGAGGGAATGGGCTACGGCTGCTTGGGAGGCTGACGCGTCGTTCTGTCACTCTCATGCCCGTTTCCAGGAGGAGATGAAGCGCGTTTTCGACCGCTCGACACAGGGACGCGAGGCAGCGCGTGAACTCTTGCGGCTTCGCCAGGGTAATCGCACGGTATCGGATTACACCATCCAGTTCCAGACCCTTGCTATGTCCTGCGGCTGGGGAGCGCAGGCTTTATTCGACGCCTATTATAATGGCTTGGCGGAGGACATTAAGGACGAGCTCACGGCACGAGAACTGCCAGACTCCTTGTCTGCCCTGACGGATGTTGCCCTGCGGGTGGACACTCGGATCCGTCAGCGTCGCCGGGAGCGACACCTACCGGAGGCGGTTCCACGCACTCCGTTGTCCAGTCCTGTTAACCCCATCGACGCCGGATCAGAGCCGATGCAGGTCGACCGGACCCGTCTGTCTCCGGCTGAACGCCAACGACGTTTTTCGGCCAGAGTCTGCTTATACTGCGGGCAGGCTGGTCATTTTGTTGCCCGGTGTCCAGTAAAAGGGCACACCCACCAGTAGGGAAGAGGGTATTGGTGGGTGTAGTTCCGGTTAACTCCTCTTCAGTGCAGCGGACTTTTCTTACAGCCGTTTTATCATGGGGGTCCGGCCAGCAGTCGCTGGCTGTTTTGATTGATTCCGGGGCGGATGAGAACTTTATTGACTCCACGCTGGCTCAACAGTGGAGAATACCCACCGCCCGCGTCCAGACGACACGGACGGCCTACGCCCTGGATGGACGAAGAATGGCAGTTATCTCTCGGGTTACCATTCCGGTGAGTTTATTGATAGGGGGTTCTCACGTTGAGACCCTGTCTCTTTTCCTGATTGACTCACCCCAGGCACCCCTGGTGTTGGGACATCCATGGCTGGTTCGACATAACCCTCATGTCGACTGGGCGAGGGGCACCGTGATTGCTTGGAGTTCGTTTTGTTTCTCCCAGTGTCTACAGTCCAGTCGACCCCGTGAGGTTCCTACACCAATGGAGGAGTCCCCGGATTTGTCTGGTGTTCCGGCGGAATACCACGACCTGAAACACGCATTCAGTAAGTCCCGGGCCGCTTCTCTTCCGCCGCATCGACCGTATGATTGTGCGATCGATCTGCTACCCGGGACCTCTCCCCCCAGAGGCCGTCTCTATTCCATATCAGGCCCCGAGAGACGGGCTATGGAGGAATACATCAACGGTGCTCTGGCTACGGGCATCATCCGGCCCTCCTCCTCACCGGCGGGGGCTGGGTTTTTTTTTGTTGGAAAGAAGGACGGTTCTCTTCGTCCTTGCATTGATTATCGGGGTCTTAACGAGATCACCGTTAGGAATCGGTACCCTCTGCCTTTACTGTCCTCCGTCCTGGACCTTCTCCAGGGGTCCAAGGTCTTCACCAAGTTGGATCTTCGTAACGCCTACCACTTGGTAAGGATACGGGAGGGGGATGAATGGAAGACGGCCTTCAACACCCCTACTGGTCATTATGAGTACCTTGTGATGCCTTTTGGGCTAACTAACGCTCCGGCAGTGTTCCAGGCCTTGATTAATGATGTCCTTCGGGATATGTTAAATCAGTTTGTTTTTGTGTACTTGGACGACATCCTGATTTTTTCCCAGAACGAGCAGGACCATGTGCAGCATGTGCGGGCCGTTCTTCAACGTCTCCTGTCCCATAGGTTGTTCCTCAAGGCCGAGAAATGCGAGTTCCATAGAGACACTATTTCCTTCCTGGGTTTCATCCTGGCTGAAGGTTCCATCCAGATGGATCCCGAGAAGGTCAGGGCCGTGGCAGGGTGGCCACAGCCGAAGTCTCGGAAGGAGCTGCAACGCTTCCTGGGTTTTGCGAACTTTTATCGTCGTTTTATCCGGGGTTATAGCACTGTGGCCGCTTCTCTTACGGCTCTGACCTCTCCCAAGGTGCTGTTTCAGTGGACAGAGGAGGCCCAGAGGGCTTTTGTCGACCTCCGTGATCGTTTTACCTCTGCTCCAGTACTGCAGGTTCCCGACCCATCGCTGCAGTTCACTGTGGAGGTGGATGCCTCGGGAACCGGGGTTGGGGCTGTGTTATCCCAACGCTCCCTCACAGACAAGAAACAGCATCCCTGTGCTTTTTTCTCTCGGAAGCTCTCCCCTGCGGAGAGGAATTACAACATCGGAGACCGGGAGTTGCTTGCCATCAAGCTCGCATTGGAGGAGTGGAGACAGTGGCTGGAGGGCACTTCCGTTCCTTTCCTGATCCTAACCGACCATAAGAACTTGGAGTACCTGCGGTCTGCTCGTCGACTCAACGCCCGCCAAGCTAGATGGTCCATGTTTTTCAACCGCTTCCACTTTCATATCTCCTACAGGCCTGGCTCCAAGAACGGCAAACCTGACGCCCTGTCCCGTCAGCACGAGGCGGGTAAGAAGGAGGAGGTGACCAGCCGCGTTCTGCCAACAACCTGCTTTGTGGGAGCCGTCTCGTGGGGAATCGAGGAGGCAGTTCGGGCGGTCCAACCACTCATAAGAGCACCAGAGGGGTGTCCTTCGACATGCTTGTTCGTACCTGAGTTTTTGCGCTCCCGAGTCCTTCAATGGGGACACTCTTCTCTCCTGGCCTGTCATCCAGGGGTTCACTGCACTCAGGCTCTTATTGGGCACTCAGGTTTTGGTGGCCGTCCATGCGCCAGGACATTCGCTGTTTTGTGGCCGCTTGTGACACCTGTGCCCGGAATAAGAACCCTTCGCGAGCCCCAACAGGATTCTTACTGCCTCTCCCCATCCCCAGATGACCCTGGTCTCATTTGGCGGTGGATTTCGTGACCGGTCTTCCGCTCTCCCGGGGATTCTCTGGGGTTCTTACCGTGGTGGACCGGTTCTCTAAGGCAGCCCATTTCATCCCTATTCCTGGATTGCCCTCTGCTAAGGGGACGGCGCAGCTTCTGATCGATCATGTGTTTCGACTTCATGGATTGCCTGTGGATATCGTGTCCGACAGGGGGCCTCAGTTCGTTTCTCGTTTTTGGAAGGAGTTTTGCAGGCAGCTTGGAGCCTCAGCAAGCCTGTCCTCTGGTTTCCATCCCCAGTCGAATGGTCAGACGGAACGACTCAATCAGGACCTGGAACGGATGCTACGTTGCCTGGCCTCCCTCACCCCCGCCACATGGAGTTCCTACCTGTCCTGGGCGGAATACGCCCATAATTCGTTGCCGGTCTCCTCTACTGGCCTTTCCCCTTTCCACTCCTGTTTAGGGTACCAACCACCTTTGTTCCCGTCCCTGGAGAAAGACGTCGCGGTCCCTTCTGTGCACCAGTTTCTACGCCGTTGCCATCGTACCTGGAGGATGGTCAGGACATCCTTGTTACGATCCAGGGCCCGGATGGAGAGGTACGCCAACCGACGTCGGTCCCGGGCGCCTCCCTTGCGGGTTGGGCAACGGGTCTGGCTGAACGCCAAGGATCTCCCCTTGCACGTGGAATCACGGAAGTTGGCTCCTCGCTTCGTGGGACCTTTCCCTATTGCAAAGATCATTAATCCCTCTGCCGTACGTCTTCGGCTCCCAGCAGCTATGCGTCGGATTCACCCCACCTTCCATGTCTCCCTACTTAAACCTCATGCTATCAGTCCCCTGGCCTCTCCTGCTCTTCCTCCTCCACCCCCGAGGGTCCTGGGTGGCGGTGAGGTTTTTACCGTGCGCCGCCTGCTGGCTGCTCGTCGCCGAGGTCGAGGCCTGCAGTACCTGGTGGATTGGGAGGGTTACGGCCCGGAGGAGCGCTCTTGGGTCCTTGCCCAGCACATACTGGATCCCTCTCTCATCGCTGAGTTCCGGCGGGCCCATCCGGATGGGGGGCTAGGTCCGCCGCCTGGTGGCGGTCGTCAGGGGAGGGGTACTGTCACGGATCGACCCCAGGGAGTTCCCAACTGACGTCACCACAGCCACGCCATCGGGGATTCCTCGCTCCTGCCCTCCCGTTGTTTTGATCTTTCAGGCAGACGCCGCTTTACCGGACTGTCCGGTTTTCCCGGTTCTCGATTCATCACCCTCCACCAGCTGTTACTACTTATGTCCGGAAAGGAGGGACTATATCTACCGTTCGATCTTGCACCCTGATGCGAGATCTTCTAGGAATTTTCCAGAGTTCAAGCGTTTACCTGTTATCTGCCTCTCCGTGTATTCTGACCATTGTTGCTCTACCTCTTAGACCCCGAGTTTCTGCCCTAGCCCTTTTGATGACCGACGCCGATCGCCTGACCCTCGCCTGCTTCCCGACTTCGAGACCAGCCCAGCCCCCAAGACCGATTCCGCAGATCGCCCGACCCCAGCCCGTCCCACGACATCGATTCCGCCTGCTCCTTACCTTGTTTCTGAGGGATACGTTTCGCCGGCTGACCTCTCGGTCTTTGGACTGTTGTTCAGTGTCAGGATTTATTAAAACTCCTTGCACCGGATTCCGCGCCAGTGTCCTCTTGATTCCCAACCGAAACCCTCACACTGGGTGCTTTAATAAAATCTACTTTAAGTTAGTTAACTGTAACCCGTTTGTTCCACGCCTCAAGGAGGACTGGAGTTAATCCACCAAACCCCCAATTTATTAGGGTTACACTTTTACCAATGCAAAAAAAAAAAAAAATTTTTCCCCCCAAAGTTACAGCCCAAATTTGTATAAACATTTGTTTAGGGTGGCCTAACATATTTAGTGCTGTCTACCGTGTTGGTTAATGTCATCGTAATGTTGTATCGTGCTGGTTAGAGCTCGAACCGCAGGACGGGCAACACAGATAATAACATCTGTCTGTCTTCCGTAGGCTGATCCAGAAGCTGGTCACATACCGAGGTCAACAAAATTGTATTTTGCTTTACCTCCAAGTACTTGCTTTTTGGTCGTTTAGTGGGTTTTGTTGCTCTTCCTAGCACCTTGTCATGGTCCAGATTTCCGAGATGCAGCCATAGCGCCAGTGCACAAACATTATAAACACATGATATGAAATACAGGTCTATGGAAAAGCTGGTAACTTTTGCCTTTTTGAGTATCACAAACTGAACTAAATAGATGTATATTAAAGCAATTGGCTGTGTTGTACTATATATATATACATATATATACATATATATATACATATATACACATACATACATATATACATATACATACATATATACATATATACACACATATATACACACATATATACACACATATATATATACATATATATATATACACACACACACACACATATATATATACATATATATATATATACACACACACACACATACATATACACTCACCTAAAGGATTATTAGGAACACCATACTAATACGGTGTTTGACCCCCTTTCGCCTTCAGAACTGCCTTAATTCTACATGGCATTGATTCAACAAGGTGCTGATAGCATTCTTTAGAAATGTTGGCCCAAATTGATAGGATAGCATCTTGCAGTTGATGGAGATTTGTGGGATGCACATCCAGGGCACGAAGCTCCCGTTCCACCACATCCCAAAGATGCTCTATTGGGTTGAGATCTGGTGACTGTGGGGGCCATTTTAGTACAGTGAACTCATTGTCATGTTCAAGAAACCAATTTGAAATGATTCGAGCTTTGTGACATGGTGCATTATCCTGCTGGAAGTAGCCATCAGAGGATGGGTACATGGTGGTCATAAAGGGATGGACATGGTCAGAAACAATGCTCAGGTAGGCCGTGGCATTTAAACCATGCCCAATTGGCACTAAGGGGCCTAAAGTGTGCCAAGAAAACATCCCCCACACCATTACACCACCACCACCAGCCTGCACAGTGGTAACAAGGCATGATGGATCCATGTTCTCATTCTGTTTACGCCAAATTCTGACTCTACCATTTGAATGTCTCAACAGAAATCGAGACTCATCAGACCAGGCAACATTTTTCCAGTCTTCAACTGTCCAATTTTGGTGAGCTCTTGCAAATTGTAGCCTCTTTTTCCTATTTGTAGTGGAGATGAGTGGTACCCGGTGGGGTCTTCTGCTGTTGTAGCCCATCCGCCTCAAGGTTGTGCTCCTCTGACCTCTAGCATCAACAAGGCATTTTCGCCCACAGGACTGCCGCATACTGGATGTTTTTCCCTTTGCACACCATTCTTTGTAAACCCTAGAAATGGTTGTGCGTGAAAATCCCAGTAACTGAGCAGATTGTGAAATACTCAGACCGGCCCATCTGGCACCAACAACCATGCCACGCTCAAAATTGCTTAAATCACCCTTCTTTCCCATTCTGACATTCAGTTTGGAGTTCAGGAGATTGTCTTGACCAGGACCACACCCCTAAATGCATTGAAGCCATGTGATTGGTTGATTAGATAATTGCATTAATCAGAAATTGAACAGGTGTTCCTAATAATCCTTTAGGTGAGTGTGTATGTATATGTATATATATATATATATATACACACACACACTTTGGACTTTTTTCCTGACATAATTATTAGCATCAGCCAGACACCTCTCCTACAAGTGCGCTTTGGTATACCGCGAGGCACGAGATCGCGTTGATCTCTCGTTGCTTTAAGAACATAAGAACATAAGAACTATACAAACGAGAGGAGGCCATTCGGCCCATCGAGCTCGCTTGGGGAGAACTTAACTAATAGCTCAGAGTTGTTAAAATCTTATCTAGCTCTGATTTAAAGGAACCCAAGGATTCAGCTTGCACTACGTTATCAGGAAGACTATTCCATACTCTGACTACACGCTGTGTAAAGAAGTGCTTCCTTAAATCCAGTTTGAAATGTTCTCCCGCTAATTTCCACCTATGGCCACGAGTTCTTGTATTTGAACTAATGCTGAAGTAACTATTCGGTTGAACAGCATCCAAACCTGTTAGAATCTTATAGACCTGGATCATGTCCCCCCTCAGTCTCCTTTGCTTGAGGCTGAACAGATTTAGCTCAAATAACCTTTCCTCGTATGACATTCCTCTAAGACCAGGAATCATTCTTGTGGCCCTATGCTGCACCTTTTCTAAGGCCGCTATGTCCTTTTTAAGATATGGTGACCAAACCTGTACACAATATTCTAGGTGAGGTCTCACCAAGGAATTGTATAATCTTAGCATTACCTCCCTTGACTTAAACTCCACACACCTGGAGATGTACCCCAACATCCTATTGGCCTTTTTTATTGCTTCCCCACACTGGCGAGAATGAGACATGGAAGCATCAACATACACACCAAGGTCTTTCTCATAATCAGCTACCTTTATTTCAGTAGGTCCCATAAAATACCTGTACTTTATATTTCTGCTCCCTACATGGAGTACCTTACATTTGTCTATGTTAAATTTCATCTGCCAGGTGTCAGCCCAGTCACTAATTAAATTAAGATCCCGCTGTAGCTGCTGAGCCGCTAGTTCAGTATCTGCTACACCACCCACCTTGGTGTCATCTGCAAATTTCACCAGTTTACTGTATATATTGGTGTCTATATCATTTATGTAAATTAGGAACAAAAGTGGTCCTAAAATTGAACCCTGCGGTACCCCACTATGAACGCAGGCCCACTGTGACATCGAGCCTCTTATAACTACTCGCTGCTTCCTATCCGTTAACCAGTTATCAATCCAAGTCGCTACAGTTCCTAAAATACCTGTCGCTTTGAGTTTAAGTGAGAGCCTCTTGTGGGGAACAACATCAAAAGCCTTTTGGAAATCTAAATAGATGACATCATAGGCCTTCTTATCATCAACTTCCTGAGTAGCTTCCTCAAAAAACTCCAACAGATTTGTTAAACAGGATCTACCTCTCCTAAATCCATGCTGGCTATCCCTCAAAATGTTATTTGAGTCCAGGTAATCTACCATTTTCTCTTTGATTATAGCCTCCATAACTTTACCAGTTATACAAGTTAGACTGATTGGCCTATAGTTTGACAAATTACTTCTATCCCCTTTTTTGAAAATGGGCGTTATGTTGGCATGCTTCCAATCAGAAGGTACCACACCTTCAGATAAGGATTTTTGAAACAGTAATGTTAAGGGTCGGCAAATAATATCCCTCATCTCTTTTAACACTATAGGTAAGATGCCATCAGGGCCCTGTGATTTATTTATTTTGAGCTTAGCTAGGCTTTGCAAAACATCAGCTTCAGTTATATATATATTAGTTATAGACGATGTTGAATTAGTAATAAGAACTGGTAAGTTACTAGTGTCCTCGACAGTGAATACCCGTGCAAAACTATCATTGAACTCATTTACTATGTCAATGTCGTTTTCAATTATAAGATCCTTACTATCCTGCAGATTAGTAATTTCAGCTTTTAGAGCTCTTTTAGAGTTAAAATACTGGAAGAAACTTTTAACGTCATCCTTAGCCTCCAATGCGATCTTCCTTTCGACATTCCTTTTAGCTCGTCTAATGTCATTTTTTAATTCAGCCTGTAGATTTAGATACTCTTGCTTTATTATGTCATCATCAGTTATTTTCCATCTCTGGAACAAAGCCCTTTTCCTCCTTACTTTATACTTTATGTCCCTATTAAACCACCTAGGTTGCAATTTCCTAGATTTATTCTTGCTAGAAACAGGTATGAAGTCCTCTTGTACTTGCAATAATGTGCTTTTAAAAAATTCCCATGCCTCTTCAACAGTTTTGTTATTTAACTCCATCCAGTTCACGGTTTCTAGTTTTAATCTCATACAATTGAAGTTAGCCTTCCTAACATTATATATTTTTGATTTGGACTTTGCTCTTCGGGCACTAAACTTAACCTCAAATTTAACCATGTTATGATCGCTACTGTCAAGTGGTTCTAAAACATCTAATTTACCAATCCTGTCCTGGTTATTAGACAAAACAAGATCAAGAATGGCATCTCCCCTGGTAGGGGTGTTAACAAACTGAGTAAAAAAACAATCCTGTACTAATTCCACCATCTCAAGTTCATTTTCAGAAGAGCCAGCAACAATGTCCCACTGTATCCCCGGTAGATTAAAATCACCCATAACTACCACATCATTTTTATTGCTCATAATCCTAATATCACTGTATAACAATCTGCTTTCCTCAGCAGCTACATTGGGTGCTCTGTAACAAACACCGACAATTAGGCTATTTGAGTTTGTAGCATCTAATTTTACCCATATAGCTTCCGTACTTTTACTTATATCAGTAAGCTCCCTTGCCTGCAAGATTTCCTTTACATATACTGCAACACCACCTCCCTTCTTACCTATACGGTCTTTACGGAACAATGTGTAACCATCCATATTATATTCTTGTCCATCCTTATCACTCAACCACGTTTCAGTTATTGCTATAATATCATAAGAGTCCGATGAGATAAGAGCCTCTAAATCATGAATTTTATTCCTAATACTCCTGGCGTTTAAATACAGACAACAAAGGGTAGGCTTATTACAGTGCCTACTTATAATATGATTTTTTTGGGCTTTCCGTTTCCCCCCAGTTACATACTTAACTAACCTCCCTGCCCCCCCAGTCCCTAGTTTAAACATTCCTCAACTACTCTACAAATACGCCTTCCCAATCCGACAAATAATCCAATTAATCATGAAATCCAATTCTAGCTCAGTTAATTGCCATTGTTAGCAATATCAGTTGATAACACATTACGCGGCGTGCTTTATGTATAAAACTCTGTAGCAACACGTCCACAGATAAGTTGGACAGTATAGTGTGTGCGACCGATTTAATGAGTCACAAATGAGAAGTAGTGCTTAAACAGTATAAAACTACAACTTTCCCTTCTGTTGATAAAGGGCGCAGCCATCTTGGATTCTGAACTCGGGATCCTCTGTGCTGTTCCGATATTTCTCGGATCTCCGAGAAACGGGAGCGCACATGTCGTCACTTCCAGCTTCAAAACTCCGGAACACATCTCGGAATACGAGTTCCGAGGGCAAATGGAACGCACCAAAACTGCCCGAAAATGGGTTGACAGAGAGATTTCAGGGATTTTGAGTCATTCTGCGCTGCGGATGGGTTAATTGCGTTAAAAATTTTAATCAGATTAATAATGATGATGGATTAATCCGCGTTAACCCGTTAATTTTGACAGCCCTAATATATATATATATATATATATATAATAAAATATGAAAAACTTGTTTTCATATATATATAATTTCTCTATTTATGGGGTGCGTGGGGATCATGGGGTGGAAAATGTGGATGTTGCACGCCTCATGTTTACTGTCCGTGGCACTGGAAGGGGCAGCTTTATATCAGGGAAGAGTGTTCACAACCAAAGGTTTGTTAGACGATGCATATTGCTATTTGCTCCCTCTGTTGCCATAAAGTGGCAGCCTGTTATGCATCCAAGAGTTAAGCAGGATAGCTGTTATTTGGAATAATTCTTTTTTCATTATGCTACAATACTATAGGGTGTAATGACAAACAGTTCTACAAGTACTGTCTAATTTTAAAGATTGGGTTATGTAATTAAAGAAAATTTCAAGGGTTTTTGTAAATCACCTTATTTAGCATGTTTTAATTTGTATGTAAGATACTGAAAGCTCTACAAGATGGACATATGAAACCAGAGATCATCAGTACACTTGCGCTTGAGTGTGAATGCTGGCTTATGCCTGCATTCACCCACACATGAACAGTGTCTTGCTTGAGGACACCTACTGTAAGTGGTAACAGTGTGGCAGTGCCAAGTGCTGGATTTTCACCTCCCAGTTCTGACATTATGCTGCCAGTCTGAGGATCAAACCATGGACCCTTCAATCACAAGCCTGCTTCTTATACAATTAGACTACCACTGATAATTTGGACTGATGAAACTTTTCGTTTAAATGTGCATTTCATGTTTTACCTACTGCAGTTTCCAGGCTAGTAACTTGATAGTTGTAATTTTGTACTTTTCCAGGATTGAGAGGCTGTGGCAAGACCTATGGGTGGCTGTAACAAACATCTACTATGATATACTTCATTAACTTGAAGAAGAGGGATTCCTCAGCATTACCAGTGTTACACAACTCTTCTGTTGTCATTATGTATTCCTGCCACGCCTGCAGGATGACCTGGATACATTTCGCACTGGTTGGGACAATCATCAGTTAAGAACATAAGAACATAAGAAATTTACAAACGAGAGGAGGCCATTCGGCCCATCAAGCTCGTTTGGGGAGAACTTAGCTAATAGCTCAGAGTTGTTAAAATCTTATCTAGCTCTGATTTAAAGGAACCCATGGTTTTAGCTTCCACTACAATAGCAGGAAGACTATTCCATACTCTGACTACACGCTGTGTAAAGAAGTGCTTCCTCAAATTTGTTTTAAAATGTTCTCCCGCTAATTTCCACTTATGGCCACGAGTTCTAGTATTTAGACTAATATTGAAATAGTCATTTGGCTGAACGGCATCCAGACCCGTTAGGATCTTATAGACCTGAATCATATCCCCCCTTAGTCTCCTTTGCTCAAGGCTGAACAGATTCAGTTCCGCTAACCTCTCCTCGTAAGACATTCCTCTAAGACCAGGAATCATTCTCGTAGCTCTTCGTTGCACCTTTTCTAAGGCAGCAATGTCCTTCTTGAGGTATGGTGACCAAACCTGCACACAGTATTCTAGCCCAAATGACCCCTAATCAGCTGTGGGTGCTGGGATGTACACATCACCCAGTTCCTGAACCAGAAAACGCAGAGGTACATCCAAATATACAGTGGCTTTACTCAATGGTATGGTTTACATATTTAAACATTTACATTGAAAGACAAGGGCATGCAGTATTTCAAATGGTTGTATTGTCACTTACTGCATAAATTTTTTTCCTTATCCATGTGTAGGGTATGGAAATCCCCAGTATTGATTGGGAAAACAGTGGATTGCTTTTTGATGACCACTCAAGCATTATTGTATCTGACACAGAATGCCCACTAACTGATGGACAAATGACAGCTTTAAGAGATTCAGTTAACCCCAGAGCTGCATCCCAGTCCTTTGGCTGTGACATTTACATTGCTGCAGTTCAGTTTTGTGAGCATTTTCTTAATTTGTGAAAGTACTGATCTGGAAAGTTTTTAATGGCTTCTGTATTTTGACCCTATTATACATTTTATATTACTGTTAAGGTGTTTAGAGGATCTGAATGATAATTACAATAAAAGAGCAATTTTAATAGTGGTCATTTCATTTGTTCAATAGGTAAGCTTGTCAGTCTCTAAAACTACAATAAGTAAAGTTATACAATCACATTGTCAAAAATTGTACTATTATTTTGGCTTGTCATGCATCATGACATGGCTTTTGAATGCCAGTTTTCAATATGAAAGCTGTGCCAGAAGTTTTGTTTGGGCTTTAATCCCTTTTAGCTAAGAATCAGTTCACTCACTCCTGTCTTGCTGGAATGGTTTATTTGAATGCAGATATTCTTAAAAGGAACAGGTTAAACTTGCATCAGACTAGCACAAACCATGTATATTTAAGCCATATTTAAGCATGTCAGTGGTTGGTAGAGAGGACAAGGGATCTCCTACTGCATGTTATGATCATCGGTGACAAGCAGAAGGAATCCCTCTCCAGTGGAAACTTCAGTTTTACAAGTGTAACCGGTTGGCTAAGAACTTAACACCAATTTAACAGAAGGTAAATTAGCTCTAACTTAACTTTTAAAACAAAGCCCCTGGAAAGTGCAAGTGCAAGCCAAGATGACTCACACCAGACCAAATCCTGTCTGGCAAGTTCAAATGCAGGCCAGGATGTCACTCTTAAAAGATGAGAAGTTGCTGTAATGCACTGGGATACGCAAAATCTCATGGCAGGTGGAGGCTGTGGGGTAGCTGCCCTTGACAACTTCTACGGAGAGACTTGTAGGTAGGTTCTCCCAACCAGTCCAGAATTTCACCAGGTTAGTCAATTGGGTTGGTGTTGCTATGGAGTAGATTACATTGATTAAATGGCTTCAGAAATTTGACTTTGTTGCTATTCATCAAGACATTGCAAAAACAAACACCCTGTAGAATGAGTAAACTGGTGACAGAAGGGTGCACAATGCATAGTTTACACTACAGTGACTGAAATTACATCTTCAATCTAATTCTACAGTCCAGTGAGAATACATGAATGATTGAGGTCAACCTATACAACCATTCTGTTAGTACTTTATAAACCTACCATTAGCAATGAACTAACGAAGATAGCCTGATATGCAGCATTTGGTTTCCCCTGAGCATTCATCGTCTCCGTCATCATCCTCCTCTCGTGGCCAAGTGATACATTGAAGAAGCACCTACATTGAAAAAAATGGATGAGAAAGGCATACATTTTTGCACTTACAGTAACATCCTCTTTGGGTAAACCGCTCCTACTTTCAGAGAGCAACTTGTCTTTGCCAAAATAAAACAAAGATGGACAAGAGTGATAGGTGCTGATAAAGTAATATTTAATAGTACTCAAGACAGGCATTACTTACATAAACAAGATCAGAGTAACATATTTACCTCAGGTATGACATCTGCTGCTCCCTCTTTTGGGAAAAGCAAAGCCACGGTGTCCGGTCGGTGGGTCAGCACTTCCCACATCGGGGTTTCTTTAAGACCCCGTCTCAACTGCTTAATTTGTCTTGTGACACGTCCAATTACCTGTTATGAGTAATAAAGCAGAACAAAAATGCTTATTCTAGAGCAGGTTCTGAGAATAAGACATTTAAAACAAAAATGTATTTCATTTAAACATGTATTTTTACCCATTGCTGGTGAAAGTAATGCTCATATTCTCAGTGATAAAACTCGGGTCTTTCTGACCATCATTTTTTAACCTTGGGAATAAATACCCAGAAAAGTGAGTAATTTATCTTCAGGCAGATTCTGTGTAAACCCTTCAATGTCCATTTATAAACATCACTAGTTTGATAACTTTTGAAAGTAGATATTTCCTGGACTTCCACTCACAGCATGCATCAACAGCTTTTCAAAAAGCCATCTCCTGTTGTTCTCAGTTAGGGAAGGGACGTCCCAGGCATAGGCCAAGTCCTGGACATGGATTTTCTCCTCATTTGACAGTTTGGATTCCCCTTCAAGCTTCAAGACAGAGAAGCAAATTAGGAGAAAAAACGTAATATGTATACCAAGCTGGTAAACCCAACAAAAAGCTCAGAACTATGAGATCAGTCATGCCCATGTTCCTTTAAAAAATCAGATAAACAGTTTAATTGACACAGTAAAAGGATTGTGCATAAAATATGAGAGAGATACATTTTTCAGGCAACATACTGGCCGGATTGCTTCTCTGATGTCCAGGTCAGGACAGTCCTCTAGTGTAAGAGTTGTAGTTTCAGGACTCCCTCCAAGCAAGACATGAACAACTGCAGGACTCAGCCCTGACAGGGGTGGTCCTCCATGAAGAAAGGAATGACCCATGATCCTCCCTGCTATGATGAACATATCGCTTTCCAGAAGGAACTGGGAAGCTGAGGGTACTAAATGGCCAGGTTCTCCGTCAAAGAGTCGTGTAACACTGGAATTTGCTGTTAAAACATTGAAAGTTATGATTTTTTTTTTTGTCTTCCTTAGTACTGAATTGCAGATTCTCATATGTAACTGAATGGTTGTCAGACTGTAGATGCGATGAAGAGACTACAGAATTCAGCAATGTAGGCATTAAAACATTTTCTAGAATTCTCTGAACTTACAATAGTTGGGTTGTTTTATCCATGCTTTGTAAGATAAACATAGCATTACACAAACATTTGGCATCGTTATAAGACATAGTTGATGTGTACTTACAAAAATGGATGCAAAAGCCAGACTTCAGCTTGTCAATGCACGTTGAGAGAAAAAAGCGAGTTACGCCCTCTCCAATAGCAGCATCTCCTACAGTAACAAAATGCAAAATTTGACAATATCAAGAGACTGGAAATAAAGTATTTTTGACAACTGTAATGTTGCTGCCTTCAAGTCTACAAATCAGGGGTCGTGCCCATTCCACATTTGGCCGCTTGTAAAAGGCGATAATAGCCATGTCCTGTTCAGTAGGACTTCTTCTTATGTCCATGCTCAGAAGTAAGGGATGCTCCATTTCATGAAGGCGGAGAAAAGCACCCGCACAATGTGCTATGGCCTTGGTAGGGTCACTCATAGTTAACCAGTCTAAGAAAAAAAAAAATAGTTGGTTGAAAATTATCCTTAGCTGTCAAGCAAAAAAAAATAAAAAATTCAATTCAATTTTATTTATATACCGCATTATCACAACATTACATTGTCTCAATGCGCTTTACATTTCTGCCTCGTAAGGACCCCCCATTGAGTAAGCCAAAGGCAACGGTGGCAAGGAAAAACTCCCTAAGAGGAAGAAACCTTGGGAGGAACCAGACCCAAAGGGGGAGGCCATCCTCCAGGGGCCGGCAGATGAGTCAAACAAACAACATGATATGACTAAGCTAATACAGGGGTTGAAATATATGTCTCAATGCAGCGGCCGACCGGTGCAGGCACGGGGTGCTTGATGCACGATGGCAGGATTAATAGAGGCACAGCCGCAGGGAAGGATGGCGAGGCATCGTGTTGAGCCAAGGGCAGGCAGGTTGGAGGGTAGTTGCCGGAGGTGGAGGTAGTTGTCTTGCAGGCAGCAGAGGCATAAATTCTTCAATGACATTGTGCTCCAGGGAGCACACCCCAGAAGGGGTGAGGGAGGAAGTAAGAAAAATTGTGTATTAGCCAGAGTTGAGGAAACCAGAGGCAGTGCAAGCAAAATGATCGAGTGCAATATTCGTCTAGGTTCCGGCAGATCTGGGTATAGCAGCAATATATTGTAACCCTGAGTGCTTTCAAACAAATGCAGAGTTTAAGCGGATTACAACAATGCCTCTCCAATCAAGATTACTGTCCCAGCTTGACATATATACCTTCAGGCTTTTGAAGCTATTGTCACGATGTATGAGTGCCCGGAGCGCAGACAAAGGAGCAGAAAGCCAGGGATCAGGAACACGGGGTTTAATCCAAGGAAAGGCAGGTAATGACGCATCAACAATACACTCAACAATACAATGACTGGACTGGGGAAACAAACAGAAATGCAGACTAAATACAATGGACTAATTGACAACGATCAGGAACAGCTGGTGAACACGGGGAATACACTTGGGGTTAATGAGGGGGTGTGGCACACGAGAGGAGCGGACGATTGCGGCATGACAGAACCACCCCCCCCCCAAAGACGCGCATTCCGGGCGCGCCCCAGGGGAGGCAACGGACGCAATGAAACCGGGGACACGGGACCTGGAGAGACAAAAACCAAGAGCAAAACACATCAATGGGGCACAGGAAACAAGACAGACACGCAGAACAGACACAGAGACAAGGACAGGAACCGACAAAGAACGGGAGACGTCGACAAACAGACCAGGAAAGGAGACACAGGAGAAGGCGAGAAAGGCGGAACAAAAGGACCAGGAGTGAACGAAGGACCAACAGAAGGAGGAGGAGGAAACACAGGAGGGACGAAGGGACCAGGAGCAGACAGGGGAGACCAGACAAGAATGGATGGAGGACAAAGGGGAGCCCGAGGGAGCCCAGACAGGCGATGGGCAGCGGCCGGAGGGGCCGCAGGAGGAAGGGAGGCCGGAGCCGTAGGGAACGCCACAGGGGCTGAGGGAACGAGACGAGGGAGAGCTGGAGGGGACAAGGAGGGAGCAGGAGGGATCACCGGCGGAGGCAGGCAGGAGGGGGAAGCCGGAGCAGGTGGAGGGGAAGCTGGAGCCGGTGAAGGCGCCGTCCGACGCCCTGCCGAAGTAGGGGGGACACGGAGCCGGAGGCGACGCCGAGGACCGGCACCGAAGAACCGGGAGAGGGCCTGGAGGCAACCGCCGACCCGACGGCACAGGCCCCGCAGACAGCCACCGAGCCACAGCCAGGGGCCGAACGGGCGAGCCAGGGGGCAGGGAGGGCAGGAACCGGGCCCGATGCCTGTGTCCCCATCCCTTATGGGACACTGACAGGCGGGGTCCCGAGGTGTGTTGGTCCCGGCAGGGCAAGGGAGCAGGAGTCCATAGGGAGGTCCCCGAGGGGTCCCATTCAAGCTCCTCCTCCTCACTGGAGTTAGGAGCTGGGTCCTGGTTGTCCGGGACCTCCTCGGGGACTGGGTCTAGTGCTGGGGGGTCAGAAGTTCTTTCTCCTTGGGAGGTGGCCGGCGAGGACATGCAGGGCAGGACAGGACAGACAAGCAGGGCTGGACAGGCGAGCCGGGCTGGACAGACGACCCGGGCTGGACAGGCGGGCCGGGCTGGACAGACGGGCCGGGCTGGACAGGCGGGACAGGCAGGGCCGCTGGCAGAGAGGCGGCATCAGGCAGGGCCGCTGGCAGAGAGGCGGCATCAGGCAGGACCGTGGGCTGAGCGGCGGCATCAGGCAGGGCCGCGAGCAGAGCGGCGGCATGGGGCGCCTCGGCAGGCACCTCGGGCGTGCGGCCAGCAGGGGGCGCCTCGGCAGGCGCCAGCTCCGGGTCAACAGGGGGCGCCACAGGAGCAGGAGATGACACAGGCGCCTCTGGGGGCGCCGCAGGAGCAGGAGACGACTCTGCACCAGCAGGAGATGACTCTGCACCAGCAGGGGGTGCAGGCTCTTCTGGAGGAGCCAGCTCCGACCGCAAGTGGAGCAGCTCCCTCAGGGTCTCCCCTGCCTTGGTAAGCAGCTGGAGTGGGGATTCGGGGGTGACTGTGGCAAACTCCTTCCGGAGTCACTCCAGGAGCGTTCCCGTCTCGGGGGAGCCTCTGACGGCGGGCTCACCTACCACCCGCCAGTACAGTCCCTGGAGGGTGAAAAACCTTCTAGCCGTCTCCAGGCAAGGCCGTGGCTCAGGAAACACGGGGGGCGCTGCAGCCTCAGGAAACACGGGGGGCGCTGTAGCCTTAGGAAACACGGGGGGCGCTGCCCACTTCAGAAACCGCGGAACCTGCGGGATAGCGTCCGTAATAGACCTGGCCCCTTTAAGGGCCAGGCGCGTCCCAATGAAGGGACAGGCTGTGGGCTTAAACAGCGAAGCGGCGGTGACGTCACCCGCGAACACCACCGGGTGGACGGTCCCCAGACGGACCTCCTGCGCGTCTTCCCATCTGTTTCTCCGTCTCTCTCTTCCTCCGCGCGCTGCAGTGGGCGGCGGTGTTTGGGGCACCTCAGGGAACTCAGGAAGCGGTCCAAATGGCAGTCCGCAGGAGAGGGTTACCTGCCGCAAGTTTGCTTCTGCCACCCCGCTTTGTAGTCGCCGTAAATTGTCGCGCACCTCCCCCGCAAGGCGCACGTCTCCGGGTAGGGACATCTTCTCCAGAATGTCCCTACTCCGGCTGGCTATAGCCCGAAGCAGGGGATCCTCCCGGACTTCGGGCTGGGTCAGCCAGTATAAAACCTCATCCGTCAGGTCAAGGTATTCCTCTTCACTTAGACGAGGAGATGTCTTCTTTGGGAGTCCAGTCATTCTGTCATGACCGTGCCGAGCACAGACCAAGGAAGCGGGCGACGAAGACGAGGAATCGGGAGTAAGGGTTTTAATTGACATTCAGAGAGTCAGACAGGACAGAAAATGGCATAACACTACAATGACCGGACTGGAGAAACAAATGGAAATGCGGACTAAATACAATGGACTAATTGACAATGATCAGGAACAGCTGGTAAACACGGGGAATCCACATGGGGTTAACGAGGGGGCGTGGCACACGAGAGGAGCAGACGATCGGGGCATGACAGCTATTTGAAAAAAGAGGAGTGATAGACAATAGACTGAAGACCATCCAGGAAGCCACTGATCAAGTAAGAATTTATTCTAAAAAAAAAAATTATAATAATACATTTAATAGAATCTTAGTAGTGTGACACCACTCCACTTATTTGTAGAGTCAAATCCATTACAATGTTATGCTAAGAGAAATGTCATGTGGCATTTTTGCATACAAATGATGTACAGTGGTGGTAGTATGTAATCTTGGTATATACAATTATACCTTTCTGAGAGAAAAAAAAGACTAATGAAATAATTGTCTCTTTCCAGAATGATAACACAGAGTTTGGAATGTAGTACATGTATCATCAAGGGACTCTGCATCTACCTCCACGAGGACCCAGCACACCTATTGAGGGAGTAGGGGAGACCGGGGACAGTTGCAACAGGGGGATGGTTGCAGCAGCTCAGTTTTCTTCAATTAGTTCCAAGCTAGAGTGATGACACATACACTGCACATGCTCAGTTGGGTGCCCGCCATTGCTGAGAAAAATCAAGCAGATGCAAGGACTGGTCCTGGAGTTATAAAAAAAAAACTGTTTTTAAGGTATGAAAGTAAATTTTTTCTTGAGCCTTGTTTTTGTTATACTGTTGTCACAGTGTTACGTGTCGTAAGTTTCCAGGGGAAGCCTACAGATTCTCCGGACCTCCGTCCCTCGTCGTCATCCGCCGGCTGCATCTTGGCTCCGCCTTGCTGACCAGACCCCACCCACAGCTCCTCTGATGCGCCGCGCGTCAGTTCCTGTTCCTGAGGAGAAAAGGCCACGGATAGCACACTTCGGGAGCTCTGCTCATTTTTGGATTTGTGATTTGGATTGTTATTGGCTGGCTCTTACCGTGTATGACTGTTTTTGTTTCTGGTTTCCGACTTTCGCTTCGCCCCCTTTCTGGTACTGTTGCTTTGGTTGTTTGCTCTTCTGGTTTCGAACTCTCGCCCGGCTCCCGACTATTCCCTTTGCTCGCCCCTTCGGACACCGTCTTGTTCCCTTGTCCTTTTCTGTTTATTTTTCTGACGGTCCCCAACTCTAGACTGGGGATCATAACAACAGTTTTTGTGATTCATTTCAAACTTATATGGTTTAAACAAGTGATATGTGAACTTTTAGCTAATAAGGTTAGCATGTATCAAGATTACCTTGATTAGCTAGTACATGAGGTTTTGTCATGGCTGACAGTAAAGGGGACAGTTGCAACGGTTGTAACAACTGTCCCCATATAATGCATTAATATAAAAACAGACAACTGACACGCCATAAAAGGAAGCACTGGAGATGGAGAAAAACAATGTTCTTCTCAAGAAGGCAAAAAAAAAAACAATTGGAGAAAAGAAAGTTGCAAAAAAACGTGTGAAGCAGAGCAAAAAGCTGGAGAAAAGAATGCTTGAATCAGACTCAGAAGAAAAGGAAGTGTGCATTGTTTTTCAAGGTCAAGGGAAGTCTGGTTACAGTGCTGGAGCTGTAAATCCTGGGCACATCAGGATTGCACCCCTGGAGGTGATGTGTACACTTGCCACAACTGCGAGACTGACTGAATGGCTGGTTATTGTTAAAATATTACTCAATTACAGTTTGTTAAAGTTTTTAAGATGCATTTTCCATACTGGGGTTAGTTTTCTAGGCAAATAGGCAAAATAAAAGTTAATTACCTCACAAATTGTTTTGTTCTTATGTCACCATATCAATATAATATCAAATTTGAATCTTTGACATCAAGGCCTACTCATCTAGACAAATCTATAACTGTCATTTGATCAAAGCTGATAAAGAACACTGTACTATTATTATAACTTACATTTTTTTATTATAAACATTTTATTGTCACTAAAGTATACCTATTTGAAACATGTTGCAACCATGTTTAATGTTAATATCAATACCATGTTAATATCTATTAATGGACATAAGAACATAAGAACTATACAAACGAGAGGAGGCCATTCGGCCCATCGAGCTCGCTTGGGGAGAACTTAAATAATAGCTCAGAGTTGTTAAAATCTTATCTAGCTCTGATTTAAAGGAACCCAAGGATTCAGCTTGCACTACGTTATCAGGAAGACTATTCCTACTCTGACTACACGCTGTGTAAAGAAGTGCTTCCTTAAATCCAGTTTGAAATGTTCTCCCGCTAATTTCCACCTATGGCCACGAGTTCTTGTATTTGAACTAATGCTGAAGTAACTATTCGGTTGAACAGCATCCAAACCTGTTGGAATCTTATAGAACTGGATCATGTCCCCCCTCAGTCTCCTTTGCTTGAGGCTGAACAGATTTAGCTCAAATAACCTTTCCTCGTATGACATTCCTCTAAGACCAGGAATCATTCTTGTGGCCCTACGCTGCACCTTTTCTAAGGCCGCTATGTCCTTTTTAAGATATGGTGACCAAACCTGTACACAATATTCTAGGTGAGGTCTCACCAAGGAATTGTATAATCTTAGCATTACCTCCCTTGACTTAAACTCCACACACCTGGAGATATACCCCAACATCCTATTGGCCTTTTTTATTGCTTCCCCGCACTGGCGAGAATGAGACATGGAAGCATCAACATACACACCAAGGTCTTTCTCATAATCAGCTACCTTTATTTCAGTAGGTCCCATAAAATACCTGTACTTTATATTTCTGCTCCCTACATGGAGTACCTTACATTTGTCTATGTTAAATTTCATCTGCCAGGTGTCAGCCCAGTCACTAATTAAATTAAGATCCCGCTGTAGCTGCTGAGCCACTAGTTCAGTATCTGCTACACCACCCACCTTGGTGTCATCTGCAAATTTCACCAGTTTACTGTATATATTGGTGTCTATATCATTTATGTAAATTAGGAACAAAAGTGGTCCTAAAATTGAACCCTGCGGTACCCCACTATGAACACAGGCCCACTGTGACATTGAGCCTCTTATAACTACTTGCTGCTTCCTATCCGTTAACCAGTTATCAATCCAGGTCGCTACAGTTCCTAAAATACCTGTCGCTTTGAGTTTAAGTGAGAGCCTCTTGTGGGGAACAACATCAAAAGCCTTTTGGAAATCTAAGTAGATGACATCATAGGCCTTCTTATCATCAACTTCCTGAGTAGCTTCCTCAAAAAACTCCAACAGATTTGTTAAACAGGATCTACCTCTCCTAAATCCATGCTGGCTATCCCTCAAAATGTTATTTGAGTCCAGGTAATCTACCATTTTCTCTTTGATTATAGCCTCCATAACTTTACCAGTTATACAAGTTAGACTGATTGGCCTATAGTTTGACAACTTACATGTGTAAGTTTATTGTATAAAATTTTTGTTTCTCAAATCCAAACAGTTTCTGAGTTACAGAGTACAATGCAAAAAGTGTTGCAACTGTCCCTGGTCTCCCCTATGTGGTAAGTACACCTGATGTATTTTTGAGCAGAAATTGGGTTGTGTTCAGTGTAGCGTTGAGTGTTGTGCAAAGTTGATTCTGTAATAATAATCTTGTGTAAATTATGGCTGGGCGATATGGACAGAAAAAAGATCTTGACATATTTTGGATAAATGGCGATATGTGATATATCTCAATATTTTTATGAAGTGGAGAAAAATTCAGTTGTAAGTCAAAACAATAGAAGATGTCCCAAAAACTCTTTAATAAAATGAAGGCTAAAGTCCATGACAAATGCATTTATAATTAACAGGCTTACAGTATCTGAAAGTGAGGCATAAATTGTAAAGCACTTTGAGTACTTGGAAGAGTAGAAAAGCGCTATATAAATGCAGTCCATTTATCATTTCAATAATTGTTGCAATTAAGCTACAGGTTAAGAAAGCAATGCAAATGTAAAGAAAAACTGGCAGGTCTAAGTGTTCTGCAAATGTATTTGAAATTATTTGAAAACGTAGTCTACAACACAGATATAAAAATGTTAATAGGCAAATAATGAACTGTCACTTACGTGCTGTGCATTGTTAAATTAAAGCATAGAGCGAATTTGGGTTGCTTGTGAATGGACCTTCACTGGCTAGGTTGAATTTCAACTTTCCATGACTTTACTTTCCATGAGATGTTTCTTTAAATTACACTGTAAAAATATCCGTGAAATTAACAGAAAAATTCTGTAAAATAACGACATAAAAAAACTGTAAAAGGAAAAACAATATAGCAGTGTATATTTGACATTAATATTTAGTAAAATACTTAACAAAAAACAACTGTTAATTTTTCAGCAAAAATATGTTTCAAAAATATTTTTTTTTGGTAGAGTTAACAAATTACTGTAGTTTAAATGCATACAAACTGTAATGTAAAAACCAATACAATACAGTTAAAATTACAACATAACGGTGTGAATTTTTTTTTTTATCAGGTCAACTTTGTTTATACTGAAACTGTATTACATTTTACAAATTAATATTTTGTGCTTTACAGATGAGAAACAGTTAAACTTTAAATGATATATCAACACTTGCTTTTTGCTTTGTGCGTTACGAACCAACAAGAAATAGCCCACACAAGTCAGGATTTTCTGGTTTGTCAGTCAGCTTTTGACGGAACATTCGGGGCTACCGTCAGAACTTCACCTCGTGGCAACACCTCTGTTCAGTTGATAAGAAGGTATTTTTCCACTGTGGTGATAAAAAATACTGTAGCACCGGTGGGGCGCATGTCCCAGCTTGCCTCACGTGCAGCAGCAGCACCGCCTATCCTGCCTGACCCGCCTGTCCTGCCTGCCCAGCCTGCAGTCCCTGCAGCTGCCGCACCGCCCGAGGTGCCCGCGGCTGCGCCCCCTGCTGGCCACGTGGCAACAGGGACAGTAGCATCCCACGCGGCCCTGGCCCCCCGGTTAGTGTTGCAAGTCTCGTCACCGGAGACCCGACAGCCAGATTACTGTAAATACAGGAAAACAAAAGAGAATCGGGAATCGCGTCTTGTCTCTGCTAGCTCCTCTATATGTCTGTTTATTGACAAATATTCAGTTTCCAACATGAACAAACACTTGTTCTTTTTTTTTTCCTTCAAAAGAAAAGAAATAGTCTCAGTACTACTTTTCATCGTTTATCTCTTCCATTCATTCTCTTGACCCTGTATTCTCCACATTTTGTCTACTTTTAACATTCAACAATCTCTCATTCATATCCTTTCTGTTATAGCTAGTATTAGCTTACTCAGATGATGCACATAAAGGCAAACTTTAACTCTGTTTTACAGTTTAAAACATTTGTGACATTTCACATTTAGTTCCCCATAAATGAACAATACAAGCATATGAGCTATCATTACCCGTCTCTATACGAGCTGATCACGTGATCAGTAGACGCGCCAAGCACGAATCCAGAGCAAGTTATAAACAGAGCGTTTAACTTAACCGATTAACTTTTCAGCATAAACAAATAAACATTCACCTCAGATTTACTAAATAACAACATGTTAAATTTGGTAAGGCATCTTAATAGAATCATATATAGCATTTCCTTGGCTGCACGGCCTTCACAATGCATAAAGGAAATAAACTGTATAATTTTCGGCACAACATATGCAAATTAATCGAACTATACATCGCGATCAGACAGATGCTGCGAAACTTAAACAGTTTCCTCAAATGTTCCCATTATTTACCTGTAAATACAGGAAAACAAAAGAGAATCGGGAATCGCGTCTTGTCTCTGCTAGCTCCTCTATATGTCTGAGCGGCAACTGCAGATAGCGTCCGTATACGCGATTTTCCCGTATCAAAATAAGAGTCTCTGCTCAGGTATGGGAAGGAGAGAAAAACAAAAGGTAAGAGTCCCTTTTTAGTGTTTAGTACAGACAAATATTGTCATATTTGTTAGGCATGTTTTGATATTGGTATTGTGTCACATTTTCTGTGGGCACCACACTCTCCCTGACAAAAAGATCAAATCTTCCCCTAACCAAACACTTTAATCACTCTTAATAAACAGCAGTTGTAACCCCATAAGGTGCATAGGCGGAAGGTAAATACCAGTGAGGGTAAGTAATGGGTGTGGTGTAGTTGTGTAAACCCCAAACGGGCATGTATGGGGTGGGGTAAGCAGTAACTGAATTCAGTGTGTGAATGTAGGGGTGGATCACAGGTTGGCCCAACGTATCATAGGTATAAATCTGTCTTGGCCTCCGCTCTCTAGCTGACCTCCTGACACTGGCCTCTTCTTCCACCCCCAGACCCTCAGCTCTGTCGACACCATCAGGCTCACTTTCTGTATTTGCTCCGTCTGCTTCATCAGCGTAAACTGGATGTTCCGCCTCAAGGTAAGTAGCTGTCCCTCTATCCGCTGGACTCTCATTTGCTCTTTGTTCCTCTCTGTCCTGACACTGTTCTGGGTTCTCCCTTCCCTGTAGGACACAAGTGGTTTCCCTTACAGGAGTTCACTCTGGGAGTTGGTTGCTTCCTGATGTTAGCCAATTGACTGGAGTCCTTAACCAGTATCCTCCTGTGCTACTCTCTGCATCAGAGCTCGCCAGATCACTGTCTTTGTCATCCATGCTGTTGTTTCTTGTGTGCCTCACTGTTTTTTTTTGTTTTTCAGGTCTCGTGGATCCGGTTGTCGTCGCTGGAGCTTCTACAGGTAGGTCGTTCACTAGTAGCAATAAGTTTTGATGTAGTGTCCTAGTCTTTCTACTGTCACTGTTCTCAGGATATACGAGATACACAGGGTTGTTTGATACTTGTTCCTTCACCACATACAGTATACAGCTTTCTCCCAGTAGGACCGCAACTTTCCTGGGCCTCCTCTCTCCCCAAGGTTCCTAACTAATACTCGATCTCCTGCCTTCAGCATAACCCCCCTTACCTTCTGGTCATACTGAGCTTTCCCTCTCGCACTTGACTGCCGACTGTGACTCTCAGCGATCTTGTACGCTTCACTCATCCTGTGTGCCCACTGCTTTGCATACCCCTTAGGTGTTGTTTCTTCCTCTGGGTCCACCAGACCAAAGATCAGATCAACTGGGAGATGGGGATGTCGTCCATAAAGTAGGTAAAAGGGAGAGTAGCCTGTGGACTCGTGGCGGGTACAGTTGTATGCGTGTACAACCTGAGGTAAATAGTTCTTCCATCTCTCCTTTTCTCGGTCTGTCAACGTCCTCAGCATTTGCAAGAGGGTCCGGTTGAACCTTTCCACAGGGTTCCCTTGCGGGTGATATGGCGATGTGCGGGAATGCCCAATGCCAGCAAGTTGTCTGAGGGTCCGGAACAATTCGTTTTCAAATTCACGGCCCTGATCGTGGTGCAACTTAGCCGGATACCCAAAGCGTGGGATATAGTCCTGGAATAATCGCTCTGCTGCAGTCCGCCCTGACTTGTTTTTAGTTGGGTAGGCCTGAGCAAACCTGGTGAAATGATCCATAACCACCAGGATGTACTCATGCCCCCCACGGCTCGGCTTCAAGTGAAGGTAATCTATACACACCAGCTCCATAGGTGAGTGCGTTGTAATACAACTCATAGGTGCTCGGACATGTGCGGAGGGCTTCTTCTGCTTAATACAGGGACACTTCCTGGTCACGTACCCTTCTATCTCAGCTTTCATATACGGCCAGTAGAATCGATCCCTCGCCAGACTGAGTACTCTCTCTGTCCCCACATGTCCCATCCTGTTGTGGAGGTGCTCGAGGGCTAGCTGTTTATATTTGTTTGGCAGGACTAGTTGCTTTCTCTCCATCGTCCTTCGGTAGAGAAGTCCCCCTTCCACATGGAGTTTACTCCACTCGTACAAGAGCTTCCTGCTGGTCCCTGTCAAGCTTCCTCTCATTTCCTCTGTTGGATTGACACCATCCACTTTCCACTGTCTTACTTGTGAAATCACTGGATCATCTCTTTGGGCTGCGACCAGTTCTTCCAGTCCAATTGTCGGCAGGCAGGTGGGAGATAGCTCTACTTTCTCCTCCACAGCAGACAGGTACAATGCGGCAATCCAGGCCACATCCTTTTCCCCAGACACATGACTACCCTCCCAGGCCGCTTGTACAACATTGGTAGGTAGTTGTTCTGTACACTGTGACTCAAACGCTTCAATGTCCAGGGGAAGACGCGACAGCGTGTCAGCATCAATGTTAACTCTTCCTGGCCGGTATTTGATGTCGAACCGGAAATCCGATAACTCCCCGACCCAGCGATGACCCACCGCGTTCAGCTTCGCAGTGCTCATCACGTAAATCAGTGGGTTGTTATCGGTATACACAGTGAAGCGCTGGGCATAGAATAGGTAGTCCCGGAATTTTTCGCAGACTGCCCACTTCAAGGCCAGGAACTCCAGCTTGCCGCTGTGCAACCGATAGTTCCTCTCAGCCTTCGTCAGTGTCCTTGACCCATAGCCAATTACCCTCAGTTTTCCCTCCTGTCGCT